>NC_133757.1:44414107-44723660 GCF_036562045.2 Rhinolophus sinicus | reverse complement strand
AGTATATATGCTATAAATATTTATTGAATGAATAAATGAAAAAATGATGTTGACCATAAATGTGCTTTGGGAAAAGGAATATGTGCAGAAAATTTAGGGAGAGAGGAGTTGTTTCAGGTAGAGAATTTTTATCCAACCAATATATAATTTGTCTACAAAATAAATAGGATAATTCTTATTTTTCAAAAATAGTGTCCTAGTAAATAATTGTCCATGTGATAGAAAAAAAGGTTTGGAAAAAATTCTGAGGCTAAGTTGTTTAAACGATCATTTGCCTTTTTAAGTTTAGAAATTTTTGTGATAGACATCTGACTGCCAAGTGCTGCCCTTTTGCCCACTCTCTGAATTGTCATTGAAAAAGTCCTGTTTTCTTTTTTTTGTTTGTTTGTTTTTTAATTTTATTAAATTTATTGGGGTGACAATTGTTAGTCAAATTACATAGATTTCAGGTGTAAAATTCTGTATTACATCATCTATAAATCCCATTGTGTGTTCATCACCCAGAGTCAGTTCTCCTTCCATCACCATATATTCGATCCCCCTTACCCTCATCTCCCACTCTCCACCCCCGACCCCCCTTACCCTCTGGCAACCACCAAACCATTGTCTGTGTCTATGAGTTTCTGTTTCTCATTTGTTTGTCTTGTTCTTTTGTTGCTTTTGGTTTATATACCACATATCAGTGAAATCACATGGTTCTCTGCTTTTTCTGTCTGACTTATTTCGCTCAGCATTACACTCTCAAGATCCATCCACGTTGTCACAAATATTCCTATATCATCTTTTCTTACCACCAAATAGTATTCCATTGTATATATATACCACAACTTCTTCATCCATTCATCTATCAAAGGACATTTTGGTTGTTTCCATGTCTTGGCCACCGTAAACAAAGCTGCAATGAACATTGGAGCACACGTGTCTTTATCTCTAAATGTTTTCAGATTTTTTGGGTAGATACCCAGGAGAGGGATTGCTGGGTCATATGGTAATTCTATTCGTAATTTTTTGAGGAACCTCCACACTGCCTTCCATAACGGCTGCACCAGTCTGCATTCCCACCAACAGTGTATGAGGGTTCCTTTTTCTCCACAGCCTCTCCAACATTTGCTACTATTTGTCTTGTTGATGATCGACATTCTGCCTGGGGTGAGGTGATATCTCATTGTGGTTTTGATTTGCATTTCTCTGATGATTAGTGATGTTGAGCATTTTTTCATAAGTCTATTTGCCATTTGTATGTCCTCTTTGGAGAAATGTCTCTTCAAGTCCTCTGCCCATTTTTCAATTGGGTTGTTTGTTTTTTTGTTGTTGAGTTGCATGAGTTCCTTGTATATTCTGGATACTAGCCCCTTATCGGAGGCACTGTTTGCAAAAATCTTCTCCCATTCAGTTGGTGGCCTCTTTATTTTGTCGATGGTTTCTTTTGCTGTGCAGAAGCTTTTAAGTTTCATATAGTCCCATTCATTTATTTTAGCTTTTACTTCCATTGCCTTTGGAGTCAAATTCATAAAATGCTCTTTGAACCCAAGGTCCATAAGTTTAGTACCTATGTTTTCTTCTATGCAGTTTATTGTGTCAGGTCTTATGCTTAAGTCTTTGATCCATTTTGAATTAACTTTGGTACATGGTGACAAATAGCAGTCCAGTTTCATTCTTTTGCACATGGCTATCCAATTCTCCCAGCACCATTTATTGAAGAGGCTGTCTTTGCTCCATTGTATGTTTTTAGCTTCTTTGTCAAAAATTATCTGTCCATATTTATGTGGTTTTATTTCTGGGTTCTCAATTCTATTCCATTGGTCTATGTGTCTGTTTTTCTGCCAATACCATGCTGTTTTGATTATTGTGGCCCTGTAGTACAAGCCAAAGTCAGGAAGTGTGATACCTCCATTATAGTTCTTTTTTCTTAAGATTGCTTTGGCTATTCGGGGTCTTTTGTGGTCCTGTTTTCTTTTTTTAATGTTGAAAATAATAATATATATAAATCAAATAATCTTGAATTATTAATCACTAGTGAAATATGAAATATGTGCTTACTTCTTTCTCTATTAAAGGCAATGTATATCAAGTAATGGTAAAGGTAGTAAAAAAAAATAATCTTGTTTTAAATAATACTCTGATAGTCTAAAAATGGCCTTGATACACTGAAAGTACCACAATCTAAATCTAGGCTTTTTACATGCATATTTTTAATCAGTTAGTGATTATTAACCATCGTTTACTTTTTAGGCATGTGAACTTGTATTTCCTGTAATGAGTTGTACAGGTTGTAACATTATATATCTCTAAGGCTTAGTCAAAATCCCACGTAAATATGAATAGACATAGAACAAAGACTTGCCTCAATGTGGAGTCATCAGCTCTATAAAATCATGTACTTGTAGGAAACAAACCTTTTTAAAAATGTCAAGCAGACATGCGTTCTCCTTTCTGATTCTAAGATAATGTAAAGCAAAAGTACACCATTTTTGGAGCCAGGCTCCCAAGTTTAAATCATAACTCTGCCACTTAGAGCTGTTCACATTCAGTGAATTATTTAATTTCTCTATGTCTCAATTTGCTTATTTATAAAATAGACTTACAATAAAGGGTTATTGTGAAGCTTGTGGGTTACTATTTGTAAGAAGCAGCACATAGTTCAGGGGTCAAACTTAAGTGACTGTCATCATGCTGATCATTACCACGAGTACCACTGTTACTGTCATCATCACAGCATTTGTTGAATTTATTCACACTTATGTGAATCTGCTAATTTTGTAAGTTGGCAGCAATTCATTCTCCTGATCAGCCCTCTTCACATGTTTCAGAACAATTTGTGGAAAAGCCAGTCTGACTGACCAACGTAAATAAATTTCCTCCTATGGCCAAAGCCTTTTGCAAGGGGTCCAATCATGAGTGTCTAGTTAATTTGTGGATGGGTGGCCATTGAGTCAGGTACCTGCCCTGGTCTTTTATCAAGCATCAGATGAAGGTAAAGAGAACTCTATCTTGTTTCCGTGGGTAGAAGAGTATAGGTGAAGGAATACCAGATTATAAGGGGATATTGGGTGTGTTGGATGTTAAGATAGGCACACAAAATAGAATATCACAGAAAACCATGGCCAGACAGTTGCGAGGGAAAGTTTAGAGTTATCTGCATCCAAGCAATGTTCAGGAAACACTTGCTTGTATATTTTGTGGTGCTGGTCACTTGGATCTTGCAATCTTAGACATAACAATTGGAATATGTACAGTGAATATGTAGTTAGCAGGATAGAAATGTGAAAACATCACCACCTGGCTGCTAAAATATTCACCTTTCACACTAATGAAGGCAAATGTATTTCTAAGCAGGGAATTTGAGTAGATTTTAGAAGTCAGTGACTTTAGAATATATAGCAATTCTTTGTCCAGGCTGTGTAGATATGATGAGACTAAAAATATCCCTCATCAATCCAGGGATTTTTATGTATAGTGTAAGTTATGTATTTCCCAAAGCAACAATTTGGAAGGTTTTGAGCGCTCTGCTCTCCAGCCATCAGCTGTCCATGTTTGAAATTAAAAGTGACAGAGCTACTTTAGTCTTCTCTTTTCTCCTCTCTCTTAGGCTTAACTAGAGATAAGAGGTCCAAACCTTTCTACAAGCAAAATCCTGGTTGCAGGGGAGAGTAAAGAACCTAGATAGTGAGAAAGTGTTTTATAGTTTCAATTGACCTGAAGCTTAGAACTTTTAAAGATAGAAAAATCCTCCAAAATTAGCAGTAAGGTATATTTACTTTTTTTTTTTTTTTCTGTGTGTGTTTTTTTTATTTTTATTTTATTAAATTTATTGGGGTGACAATTGTTAGTAAAATTACATAGATTTCAGGTGTACAATTCTGTATTACATCATCTATAAATCCCATTGTGTGTTCATCACCCAGAGTCAGTTCTCCTTCCATCACCATATATTCGATCCCCCTTACCCTCATCTCCCACCCCCCACCCCCCGCCCCCCTTACCCTCTGGCAACCACTAAACTATTATCTGTGTCTATGAGTTTCTGTTTCTCATTTGTTTGTCAGACAGAAAAAGCAGAGAACCATGTGATTTCACTGATATGTGGTATATAAACCAAAAACAACAAAAGAACAAGACAAATATATTTACTTTTTTATTGGCTTTCTGATGGGACTTTGAAGTTTTACATAGTACTAAAGTTGAATTTAATAATGTCATTTTTTAAATTTCCTCCAATAGCCTGTTGTACTAAAATTGCATGTCTATTCCTCTTTCATAGATATGTGCCTTTGCATAAGCACGTCTTTTTCTCTAGTATATTAAATTGAGAAGAAATTGTTTTCTTGAAGTTAGACAAATATGACTTTTAGGCTACCAGGAGCATAGAGTTGGTATTTGAAATTAACTTTTAGGGAAGTTGGAATTAGCACAGCCTTCCATGGAGGAGTCGATATGACAAAGAAATTGTTCCTGGTTTAAAAATATTTCCCAAATTTATTTTCAAAGTCTGCCTTTTATCTGTAAAATATATGGGAATGCCCTAGCATACCACAGTTATCTATTCTCATATGAAGATGATAATAATAGCAACCAAAAATAATGATTATGTACTTAATGCTTAATATGTTTCAGATACTTTACATTTATTAAATATTATGCAAAACCACCTTTCAGGTAGCTATTACTATCTCTACTTCAAAAATATAGACAAAGAGACACAGAGAGATTATGTAAGTACCTGTGTGAAGTGACAGACCTGACATTGACCCAGGGGGGCCCGCTGCAAGTCCTGCCATGCTCCCGCTCTTCCTACTGCACAACACGCCCACCCTTCCCGCAGTCTGGACTTTGGATGCAACCATTTGAATAAAACCTGTTCGTGTACTCCTGGTGAAAAGTGGTAAATTTATGGGAGACGAGAACAGATATGAAATGTTGGCCTCAAAATCTAATTCAAAATGGCAGGAATCTACAATTTGAAATTGAGCTATATAGAAGCAGAATCCAAGCTGTTATATACCTGCTGGCCACACAATTTGCTTGCCATTGTCTAGCCATGAGTATAGCATGAGATTAGTGTAATTCTGTGAAGCGATGAAGTTAGGATTGCTACCGTATTACTTACATTTCCCAAAAGTATGTAAATGATGTTTTGGAGATAAAGGATTTTATTTCAAAGCATGGTTTGTGAAAATACGCAGAACCCCCTTGGTTCAGTTTGCTTTTATTTTTATTAGAGGCACCAAGAGGGAAACAAACGAGCCCTGGCTGTACAGTGACCCTCTCTGGGGTGAATCTTGGCTCCTTTTATTAGTGACTATATGTAATCGTGCAGATAGTCTTGTTGATTTATTATTTCTCTGAGATTCTGATTCTTCACATGTCAATTCAGATAATACCTCCCTTGAAGTATTGTAATTAGAAAGATTATATTAAAAGGATCTACTGCAGTGATAGAAACATATTAAGCACCTAACACATGGTTAGTTTTATTAAAATATGGTGTTTATAAAAGTGCAGTAATGTTTAATCATAAGACACTTGTATATTATGCAGTGAATTAAGCATGAGCCCTTTAAGTCAAGGTGAACCAGAGTAGGTTTTTTTTAAAAAAAATCTTTATGCTTTAATTTGCAGGGAAGGAATAGAAAAACAGGCATAAGGAAAGGGAATGAAAGAAAGGAAGGAAAGAAGGGAAGAAAGAGGAGAGGGAGGAAGGAAAACAGAATTATCTTGGGATCGGGAGAGTCCTCTATTTACTAAGAGTAATAGTGTGCAATAAACTGAAGATTATGACTAACAATCTGTACTTGATTAAAAAAGAATAAATATAAGTATTTATTTTTGTGACCTACCTTGGAATGTAAAGGACTTTCTAACTATAATATCAAAGACAGAGAAACAATGGAAAAAGTAGGCAAACTTTACTCTCAAGAACACAAAATAAAAGAAACAAAACTAAGACAGACAAAACAATATCAAATCTGAAAACCTGTTAAAAGACAAACGTTAATTTGGGAAGTGTGTTTGTATATGAACCTATTATCATCAATTAGTAAGAAAAAAATGACTCCACCACCCCACTCCCCATCCCCCACCAGCAGAAAAATGAGCATAGCACCTGATCAGAATATTTACAATGAATACATGTACATTTATAATAACCATGTAAATAGTTGTTTCATCTCAGCAGAGATCAAAGGAATGCAAAGGAAAACAGCAATGAAATATTATCTTCTGATCATATTTGCAAAATTAAAAAAGATACCCATTGTCAGAAAGATTTTCTTTGGTAAATGCACACTTATATACTTTTTCTGGGAATATAAATTAAGGTAAACTTTCTGAAGGGATATTGAAAATTATGCATTGAAAGGCTTTAAAAAGTATTTTCTTTTTGACTTCTAGAATTTTCCTCCAGATATATTTCAAATGATGCAAAAATATATCTATCACAACCTACTCAATACACAAATATGTGCACACTGACTATCAAAAAATATGTATACCTACCTATCTACATATATACATACATGCAGAAATGGAAAGTAACTGATAACCATTGAAGACTTGTAAATAGATGACACTGGATCTATATAATGGAATAAGAGGGATTTAAAATTATGCTGAAGCTGTATTTTTACCAGCATTGAAATACTTTACATTAAGATATTGAAAAATAAGAACAGAAAAGTATATATGTTATGATCCCATTTTGTAATAAAATTTATAGAAATAGCTACATATATATGTAGTATTCAAGAACAAACACTGAAATACCACTTTCAAAATCTTTGGTGTATAAAACAGTATTTTATAAATAATCAAGCAATATGTATGAAAGTACTAAGACAAAAATAAGTCCATCTTACGATTTATAGTTTATACATAATTTCATATGTCCCTATTATCAAAAAAACTTAAGGAAAAAATAACCCCCTATAGTTTTACTAACTAGAGAAAGCCATGGTTATAAATTCATTCCATTTTCCCAATCTTTAAGAAGTTACATTAATAGAAAGCATATACACTTTTAATAAATATTTAATTAAGCACACATTTTAAAGCCTGGTATAAGAAGAGATTTCTGTGTTCTGTCTTTTGATGGAGGCTACTGATTCTCGACTCAAACTGGTGAAATATTTTCTTACTTCCAAATAATACAGAGCACTGATCACCTCCCATGGGTTGAAGTTCAGATACAAACTAATAAGTAAAGAGGATCGATGACAAAATGATAGAACTGCAGTTTTGAGACCAATTTTTCAGTCTGGTCCAAACTGGTATAATAGAATTTCACCACTTCAGTTCTGTTGCTAAATTATTGTAAGAATGAATGAAAGCAAAGCACAAGTTAAAGGACAGGCAAGCCCAGATATCACTGGCTCCAACATCTTACCAGCACATTGAGATCAGTAGGAGCCAGTGTTCACTGACCATTGGCCAAAACAGTAGTGGAAGGCAGGACTTCGCAACAATTGTACTATTGACATTTGGGTCTGATAATTCTTAGTTATGGGGAGCTGTCCTGTGCACTGTACAATGTTTAGCAGTATCTCTGGCCTCTGCCCAGTGGGTGAGGGAGCACCCTCACCCCAGTTGTGACAACCAAAACATCCCAAGAGGTTGCCAGATGTCATTGAGGTGGAACTTAGAGGGTCGGGGAAAGGTAAAACTAACCACAGTACCAGCCATTCTTTCTTGGGAACATTTGTGCTTTTTGATTGGGTACTTCCTAATTATTTTCATGGTAAAATAGCTCTTCTTTTTTAAATGAAATGATAGTACTTTTTGTATTAAAGTTTTTCACACCCTGCCACCGTTTTGTTTGTTTTGAATGTGCTAGTATACTATAGGTGTGTGTGTGTGTGTGTGTGTGTGTGTGTGTGTGTGTGTGTTATGGCCTTACTTGGTAAAATAGAGTAATTTGCAACAAGTGTTTTTCCCCACTTTGTTTTTCTCCTAATTTTACAGGTCTGTGCAAAGCCATACTTGAGTACCTTTGCAAAAAGTATTGCAGCTCACCTTTTACTTGGGAAATGTTTCTGATTACTATAGATTTTGTTTGTTTCCAAGCTGTTTGTATTGAGGCTGCAGTAAAATTGTATATATCTTTCTGAAATGTTCTTTTAAGCACCCTGGAGTTTTACCCTTGAAAGCTTAACTCATTGAGGCCTTAGTTTTATTATCTGTTTGTGCTCATCCATAGGCACAGCTTCATCTATATCCTGTCTCAGTGTTAAGTTAGGCTCATGTGTCAGATGCCTCTTGAGCGCAGTCTCATTTCTACTTCCTGAATGGAATTTAACTTGTAAAAGCCTAAATATGCCGCTAAGTGCCCTTCTCTTCCAGCTGTTTGCCTCTCCGAATTCACATTCAAAAGACAAGAAGAATTATGTTTTGTGTATTTAATTTCGGTGTGTTCTAACCATATGGATTTAGATTATACACATTTCCTGTGTCATTAGTGCTGCTGATGTAGGATAGGTGTTACCATAACCCTACATTTTCATTATCACAGCAGCAAAGGAGTTTTACCCATTTTGAATCTCAGGCAGCAATGGTATCAGATTTTAGTTTAAATGCTCATGTAAAAAAAAATTTTTTTTGAAACTCCAGTTAGAAAAAAAGGAATTGAATTACCTGCATTGTGTATACAGGGAACAGTCCTTTAATTGAGATCTGATGGTGTAATACAGAAAGAAGCAGATATATCAAGCCGTGTGGTATTTGTTTAGAGAACTATAAACACTATTGGCAGTATAAGGATAAGCGTAAATATATAAAAATGAACTTGCTATTTTTTGCACTTAAATTTATATTCTTTGGGGACTGTTTGAATAGTAATATACCAACATTGTGACTTTCTGAAAATACTCTCCCATATTCTTTTTTCTCCCCCTTAAACATAAAATTAAAACAAAAAAAAAACACAAGGAATGCAAACAATAATATTATGCTAAAAATAAGTAAATAGATTATTTAAAATTCTACACTATTATTACACAGGCAAGCTATAATCTATTCCAGGTGCCCTTGAACTGTACTTTGAGAATTGTTGTGGTTCAAGTGACTGGATGGCACCTGATTATATTATGCCAACAGGCACCAATTCTAAGTTTCTTACATGGAAAACTCATGTTGAGACAAAAATGGCTTGCCCACAGTAGACCAGCAAGATAATGAGAGATACACCTCAGTACTTTCTCATATCATGTCACATTTCCTCTTCCTGTCCGTCTGCCCCTTCCTCATTTATTTTCCCAAATGATTTATTTCTCAATAACATAATCTTTTTGTTAATAATACTGAGTAAAAATGCAACCTTAAAGTTTTGAAACTAATATCTCAGTTCATTCTTGTTTGGCAAATCTTTTTAAGCTCATTGTTTTTGAGGGGATGGTGTGTGTGTTTTTTGAAATAGTATAAGGCTTGATCTTTGCCACAGGAAATAGTTTAAAGGGATTCTTTTGTAAGTTCTTCTATTCTTGATTTTTCACATATTGTCTCACTTTGTTAGTTCTCATGAGCAGCACCTTCCTGGGGCTTTATCAATTTCTCCTTGAGGAATACTTGATGATTCTTATCTTGTCAGGATAATCCAGAAAATCTTGGGGACCAATTCCTAAGTAGTGTTCCAGTGTTCTGTCCTATAAGATCCCCAAGGAAGTTTGGTTGGATTCTTGCACATTATCTTAAACAAGTAAATACACCAATAAATATATAAGTACATAGATAGATAGATAGATAGATAGATAGATAGATAGATAGATAGATAGATAGATAACAGATAGGTAAATAGATAGATAATAGATACATATAATTGGAATATGCTTTTGAATTGTGCACAAGTTGTTCCAAACATTTTATCTTTTAATTATAGGGTCCTGCCTCTGGGAAACAGTTTATAATTCACTTGGAGATTTATTAAATTACTCTTTAGTTTAAGGAGGCTTAGTGAAAATAGGAATGTACAGTGTGCATACAAATAAAACATATTCAGTTCATCAAGGTGCACTTTTTTTCTAAAAATTATATTTTCTTCTTAATTCCAAAAATTCTTTTGAGAAAATTATATATTATGTATTATCTATCTATCTATCTATATATCTATATCTATATCTATATCTATATCTATATCTATATCTATATTATTTAGAAAATGTTTATTTAGGAAACATCTAGTTAATAAGTATGTCTGCATTTTTATAGGTAATCTAGAATTCTAGAAATCATATTCAGTTTATGGTAAATTTCAAAGCACTGCAGACTACAAGAGGATTAAAATTAATGCCACTCGAATAAATCTATTCTTGTGGGAATAGTCTACTATTTCATAGTGTTTTATGTAAAATTTGGATTGGGCACACTTTAGGTGCCTGTAAGACTACACTTTAAAAGTCCATCTGGTCTGTTCTGACGACTCACTACCATTGTTAATGTCAATCAGTTGTAGAAGGGGGTGCTCAGGGAGCTCGAATGGAAAAATCCTTTCTCTGGGATTTGGTCATCTACGGTTATACTTAGCACATCATAATGTTCATAGAGGTGCCTGGGCAATCAGTAATGGGTACTAAAATGATTTCCACAGTATAGATGGTGAGCAATAACTAGGATGGAAAAGTGAACCAGATGTTAGATGCCTCTTTATCAAGACCATATAACCCTGTATCTGGCTGCCACTTTTAATCTCTAACATTTGCTTAATGTTGTCTCATGTTAGCTGGCCATAGGCCATTGATTTTTTTTTTCCCCACACAAGCAAGATGTTAAGTAGGATGTATGTAGAGGCCCTCTGGCCCTCAAGTGAGACCAAGGATATGGTGGTAGTGGTAATTAGGGAAAAAATACCCAAGGGGGAGTTAAATCTAGGAAAGAGTAGCACATATTGGTTTGTCCAGCTGCCTTACTCTTGTGGAATTCTTACAAGGAACAATCTAGGCTACATCTTATTTTATTGTGGTATAAGAATCCATTTAAACGTCCTCAATCGTAACTTGCTTGTCAATTAATAATAGTCTTCTAGCTTTAAGATGTGGCAAAGGTTTCTTTAAAAGCTGATGTTATCCAAAAGTATGTGGACTTTTATAGTTTCTTGGTTTATAAGTAAACATTCATATTCAGTTTGGTGGGCACCTTAATCTTAAGAATGATTTTTAAAATTTATTTTTGCCCTCATGTCTTTTTACTTCACTATAAAGTTCTCTGGCAAGGAGAAAAAACATATTTTAATAGTTTCAGACTTTCATTTCAGAAGAGGACTCTCTTCAGGTAAGTAAGCTGCATGGTGATGGATGAGGCTCTGCTGGGTAAATGGATATCAGAGAATACTTAAACATTTCTTTAAAAATATACAGTATTTTCTTATAGGAGAACACACAGGAGAGAAAGGGTCAAAGTAAGAAGGTGGGACTAAAAAAAAGGTGACCACTAAGAAATAAATCTTCATGTGCTTACTGAAGTATGGTTGAAGATTGGGATGTATATTTTTCATTGTTTTAACTTTTTATATTGAATTAGTTTTAGAATTGTCTAAAGGTTGTGATGATAGTGCAGAGAGTTCCCATATACCCATCACCCAGTTTCTGCTAATGTTGACATCTTGCATAACTAAGGTCTATTTGTAAAAACCAAGAGATGAACATTGGTATTATACTACTAACTAAATTACAGATTTCATCAGGTTTCCTATTAATGTTCTTTTTTATTTTAGAAGTAAAGCCAGGATATGCCATTGTATTTAGTTGTCACATCTTCTAATCTCCTATGCACACTATGACAGTTAACTTGACTTTTGAAGAGTGCAGGTAAGGTATTTAATAGAATGTCCCTCAATGTAGATTTTCCTGATATTTTTTACTCTTGATTATTTTAAGGTTATACATTTTCAGAGTGAATACCACAGAATCCATGTGTTCTCTGTACATCAAATCACAAGATACAAGATGTCAATAGGTCCCATTTCTGGTGATGGTGGCCCTTATCACTTGGTTAAAGTGTTGGTCACTAGCTCTCTCCACTGTAAAATTACTGTTATTTTTTTCTTTGCAATTGATAAACATCTTGGGGGAAATGCTTTAAGACTATTCCAATCTTATTTTTCTCAAATGTTTATCTACTAATTTTAATATTTGTCACTGAATCTTGCCACAGTTATTATGGTGGTGTTTGCCTAATAGTAATTTTCTATTTATTTTTCATTTACTAATTAGAATTATGAAGAAGAGCTGTCCCTTCTCTCACATTATTTATCTATTCAATCTTTTTAAATCACCCTGGGACTCATAGATATTTATTGAATTCTATGGATTTTAATTCTAATTGTCCCATCTTTGGTATTGGAATTTTTAAAGTTTGGCTCCTGCTTTCTTTTAACTCCTTCTCCCTGTTCTCTTTTGAGCAATTGCTTACTTTTTGGCATCGTACAATATCCAAGCTCACCCAATTTCTCAACTCTTTAGTTGAATTCACTCTACCAATGTTCAATGACATCTGCCCAAGACAAGCAATCATTGGAAAGCACTTCTTCCAGCAGGTACATGTCTCTCTCTAGACCTCAGGTGAGTTGATTGGCTTGTGACCTCTGAATGAGATGACCTTAATGCTCCTCTCAGCTTGACTTGACTTTAGATAGGTTTCTTCCTGACAACAGGTCACTGACTTCCCTTTTATGAAGAGCATTTTTTTTTAGAAAATTTACAATTGGAAATTCTTCCTCTACCTCTTTGAGATGCAAATATCCTTTCAGCCTCTTGCCAGGTTAACAACCCAGGTTATTTTTCTAAGGATCTGGAAGGCATCCCTTTGAAATGTGATAATCAAGAAAGATAATGCCTCTCTATACCAGTCTGTGCTGCAAAATAGGAGTATAACTATAATAAACATCATTAGAAAACACAGATGGCCTAATCACATTGAACAATCTTCCCCTAAATGTCTTTAGTACTTTTCTACTAGCAATCCCCAGTGCTTAAAAGCTCTCCCATCTTTTGTTTCAGCAGGGTATATCTTGAGTTGTATCTATCTTCCTTACTGTAGTAGTTTTGAATAAAATTTTCTTTCACGTTTTACTTATCCAGAGCAATTTTGATTGATAACTCTGATGGGTTAAAAGAAAAAGTTATGATTTTCTAACTTTTGTTGTTTTCAATGTGGGAATAATGTTTTCTCCAATTTTCTACATCCTCAAATGAAAGCCAGATAGGTCATAATTTTAAGTTATTTCCATTCCTGCTTTGTAAAATTATCATTTCAAACAATATGTATATACATATTTCTTTTGTTATGAGTTTTTCATATATAAATTATGTATATGAATTATTTTTTTAAATAGTTTAAAAATGTTGGGTCACCATGATGGAGTGAGAAGGCAGTATCCAGACAAAGTGAGTCTCGAGTGAATGCAGTAGATCAGTGAGAGTAGAAATGCAGAGCAGAAAGGTAGCCTATGGGTAATATCAGACCTCTGAAATTTACAGAGCTCTTAGGGAAGGAATTTGAAATTCTCAAGACATGTATGATAAGGAATTGACTCAATTTTATTTACATTTCAATATGTATAATTTGAATTAACCATGGGTCTTAGATCACAAATGAACAGAAACCTGACCAATAATGTAGTCACAAAAAAATAATATTGGTAGATTTTCCAAATTGGTATAATTTTGTTTTTACGTTTTTGAATACATAGCAAATGATAAATAGGTTATGTACTACATAGAAATATAATTTTCATTTTTCTTTGGTGATTATATAATCCATATTCAACTGATAATCTAATGAGAATAGATTTTTTCATCTTCTTTGCCATGTTTATGTGAAGACAGGTATTATCAACATATTTATATAGACCATTAATCATGGTACTATATTAAATCATAACAATATAGACATATGTATGTATAATATATGAGCAAACAAATGTCATAAATATTTGCAATTCTACCAAATTCCTCAGAATGTAATTTTGTCAAGAAAAATGTCATTAGAACGATAGAATGTAGTGTTTAAATTCCTATAAGCTATTAAGAGAGAAATGTTAATAATGATTGTATTCAGTTATATATTTAATACGTAAATTTTATAAAATTATATTCATTATAAAGTATAATTAAGAGGAAACTATGCAAAAAAACAATAGAGACAGGGTTTTTTTAATCAATGATACTTATTTTAATGGTACACTATTCATATACCTTGTCAAGATTTTATCATTAACAAAATATTTTGTTTAGTTGTAAGTGAACAGTAAATATCACATGATAAAAGATATATGAAAATCATATTTAGTAAAACACTTCACTTCCTGGAACTCTTACAGAATAAATTATTTTGGACCAAAATATATATTTTTAAACTGAAAATAATATTTACTAGAATTGGTTTTCAAATTGTATTCTTAGTATCCTAACTCATAAACCAAAATGTTCTAAATATAATTTGATACTTTCTGCCTAAGGAGAGAGCAGGAGTGGTGCCATATAACTCCACTATCAGTAGAAAATCAGTAGATGCTGGGTGATGATGTTGTAAATAATCAGTCAGTATTATGACCAAACATAATTGTACTATGCTGTAATACAATAATAGGATAGAGGTGTCCATATATGAGCAAGGGAGCTTATTCATAAATTGAAATCCCCCAGTTATCTGAGCTTTCTCTCTCCTCTTTGATAGATTTTCTTTTCCTTCCTTGGAGTCAGACTACTTCCAATATTTTTTTAAACTGGGGCATGGAATTCAGGTAACCAAACTTACTTAAATTGTGTGTAACGTAAAGGTTACTAGGCTCTGAATCTCATCCTAAAAGCACTCTTGCAAATCAAATGAGTGAGCTTCTAGAGCTGTTTGAGTTTCTCACAACCTTTATCATATTTATTTATTGAATTTTCCTTTGTTGTATGTAGCTATGTAGTTTCAAAACATGAGGATTTCTATCTCGTCAGTATTGGCAGCACCAAAAAACAAAAGTATTTTAACAACCTGGAATAATGATGTAAAGAAAACACAATGGGATTGAATTTAAATTTGTCTAAACTATATATATATATATATATATATATATATATATATATATATATATATATATATATACCGTGTTTCCCCAAAAATAAGACCTAGCTGGACAGTCAGCTCTAATGTGTCTTTTGGAGCAAAAATTAATATCAGACCCAGTATTATAGTATAATACTATATAATATATTATTATATTATATTGTATTGTATTGTATTGTATTGTATTGTATTATATTAGACCCAGTCTAATTTTTGCTCCAAAAGACACATTAGAGCTGACTGTCCAACTAGGTCTTATTTTCGGGTAAATACGGTGTACACACACACACACACACACACACACACACACACACGACCATTTAGATCAAAGTACTCATATAAGCTTGTTAAAGTATGTTCTTTTTGAGATAGTGTATTTTGGAAGACAACTTATAATAACCCACCTGTTTTGGTGCAAAAGGAACCAGTGGTACCATTTCAAAGGCTTGGTGTTAACCCTATAGCTAAAATATATATTGCAAGAAATATATGCCCATGCTAGGGTCACATCTGTCAAAAGGATTGGGATATTTGTGTCAGTTTTTTGATACCTCCTCCCACCAGCACCATTTTTGGTCCCAAGCAGACCATCACTCTTGAGTTAAAAACCTTTCTTTTTAGAGAAAGACTTTTGCTACAGCCACATTTATTTAAATTTTAATCATTATGATACACATTAAGATTTTGAATGAAGTTGTTTCCTATGAGTCTTTAGCCATATTTATCTATTATGTAAGGATTACTTTGCAGGTCATGAATCTCATTCACTGTTTTGGTTTTTACTGGTAAAATTTTCAGGGACAACTTTATCTCTTAGTCTCAGAGAACTCAGCATCACACTTTCAGGTATGTTGAAGGAGAGGACATCATTGGTCAGGGATGTCACAGATGGAAAGCTATTTTGGGATAAGAGAATAGACTATATAGCCTATAAAGTCCCAGATGCCTTCACAAAACAAGAACATAGAAAATATTAGTTGTTTTCCAATATTTTTTTTATTTTGAAAACACTAAATGCATAGAAAATTTTAAACACTGGTTCAGTGTACACTCATATTTCCACCTAGACATAGTGGTTTTAACGTAATGCCAGAGCCATGTTTGCTTTTTTTCTTAACTACTTCAAAATAATTTGCAGCATCATAGCATTTTATGCCTAAATATTTTAGTGAGTGTGGGGAGCCATGGTTACAGATAACTCTAAGCCTTACAGAATGGCTCGGTTTATGCTTAACCTGTTTCCTCCCCCTGAGACATTGTCTCTGCCTGCACCTGGGGGGAGCTTGCAGGCTCTGAGTAATGTGGGAGCGGCCAGTTCCTGGACACAGAAGACTGATGTCTATCAGGGCAATTGATAAGATAATTACTTTTGGGAGTTTCAGTGATTTTGTATCCTCTATGTGAAAGTTAAAAAATTTACATTTGTTAAGGTAATGCATATTTTCCTTGCTAAGTTGCACGTACTCAAACTGCTTATATTGGTGAAGTAAAATAAACTCGGCGCTTCAGCATCACTGGAGTCCGATCGATCGCATCATCATTTGTGTGAGTGTCTTTTATTCATTCCCACTCCCCCATTCGGGAACTGATCAACTTGTGGCGGCTGGCCCGTCACAAGTGAGTATCTTCTAAAATAATGGACAGTCTCTTATATAACCACAATATTGTCATCAACTGAAGAAATTTAACAATCACTTCCTAATTTTTCCAAATACTCAGTCTATATTCAAATTTTTCCAACTCTTTCCCAGATTTCTTGAATAGTCTTTATTTTTTTTCTAGAACTTGGACACATATTGGGTTCACAAATAATATATGACTATTTTTTTTCAAGACTTAAATTTACCCTAGTGCTAAAAACTCTATTGGAAATTAAACCATAAAAAGAAGGCATGATATAAAAGAAAAAAAAATGTTGGAGTTCTTTCTTCTTCACTTATAGAAGACATGCATATATATGTCCCCTACAGGCTTCATTTTCATGATTGTGAAAGGTGAATATTAATATCTACCTCAGAATATTATAATTTAAATGGGATAACTTTTTAAAGTATTTAGCAAAATGTCTGGCATATGTAAAACATGCAGAAATGATAATTATTATTATTAGTAGTAATATTATTATTTTTGCCATTAGAACATAATAATAAAGTAAGCCTGATGATTTAATAGCTAACTCTGTGTTTAGACCCAACCCCTGAAACCTATAAAGTTTTATAATAAAATGAGATAGTTTTATATCAGATAGAGAGCTGTCAGTGTAATCCACAAGATTTTAAGAGTGTTATCTTTTGACAAATGAGGAAACTGAGTACTTTTTAAAGATAATATATTTGTAAATTTGATTTAAAAAATGTGCATGAACATGTAGAAACACACATTACTCCTTAAAGCAAAGTCCAATTGCAATCCTTAAATATCATTTAAAAATATTATGGAAAGATTTTTTAATGACATTTCCAGAATATGTCTGAAATGTTCAGCATGCTTAAAATATCAATACACAAACCATTTTTGTGAATTTGTTCTCCAAAATTTAATTATGCTGAGTTTCACCCAGCAGCACTTCAAATTTTCTAAACCTCCAGCAAAATGTTTTATTATTTTTGTTATATTAAAAACACATTATTTCCCAAATGCCTTTGGGCTTATTAAAAAAAATAGATAAATGCTTCTATTAAATTCAATTAACACCATAGGTAAGAACAAGAATTCTCTTTTCAGAAATATTTATTCAATATACATATGCCATGCATTTGATTTGGTTATATTAAAATTGTTTTTTATAAGTTATAGTTGGCATACAATAACATATTAATTTCAGGTGTACAACATAGTGATTCAGCATTTTTATACTTTATGATATGATCACCACTCTAAGTCTAGTAATCGTCTATCACCATGACAAGATATTACAATATTATTAACTATATTCCCTATGTTGTATGTTCATATATATATTTACATATATTATTAAATTTATTTGGGTGACATTGGTTAATAAAATTATATAGATTTCAAATATACAATTCTATAATACATCATCAATATATTGCATTGTTCACCACCCAAAGTCAAATCTCCTTCAGTTACCATATATTTGACCTGCTTTATTTACCCTCTTCTACCTGCCCCCTCCCTTACATTTGATTTTGAGTGTTGAGTTCTAGTTATCCACCCACATAAATAATATTAATTGATTAGGAATTTCCTAACATTTATAATATTCTATAAATGTAATTGTGGCTTATACATTGATGCAATTTTATTTCTATTTTCCATCCAGGTTTATGGATAGGGAAAGGAGCAAAGTTATATGATTTATTTAAGAATTAAATTCCCATGAAAAGTTACAGTTATGTAAAGCAGAACAATTTTGTGGAAATATAGAACTACTAAGGGTGACACATAGATTTAAGTACCAAATCTGCCACTAACCAGCTGCATATTTTTCAAATCACTTCTCTTCCCTGGGACTCAGTTTCCTTATCTGCAAAATAAGTATTTTGGATTCTAGAACTTCTAAGAATAAAATGATTATTATTTTATGTGTTTTTTTTTATGGTTTATTGCTTATGCAATGTGTTTACTCAAAATATTATACTTGGTCTCTGCCTAAGTGCCACAATATGGCTAGGAGAATATTTATTTAACTGTCCTTTCCCAAAATATTGTGAAAAGTCTTGGAGGCCAGGCTAAATAATTCATATACATTACCATAAGTACCATTTACTAAGCCCCTAATATATTCTAGATATGATTGTTACAGAAATAACTTTAATTGTCAGAAAAACCCTAAATTTCATCATCTTTTAACGTGATGGAATTGGGATTCAGACGGTTGAGCTACATGCTATAAAGCTAGTACTTGGCAAAGTTTGAGTTTGAATAGAGGTCTGTATGACAATATTTTTTGTCTTTTTTCTGTTATACCAAATTTTTCATTGTCTATTATGTTTTCTAAGAGATAATGAAAATAATTGAAAATGTTTAAGTAGAGAAATAATGTAATCATACCAATATTTTAAGAAATAGTAATGATCATAATGAAATTAAAAAGTAGATAAACAGATGAGAAGGTCATTTATGTTATTAACATAGTCTTAGAGGAATAATGAAAACCCAAATTTGAAAGTAAACAGGCAAAATACATTAGAGAAATTAATTTCTATCTTGTAGAGGCTAAAGCTTAGAAAATGTATACATGTAGGTGACAAACAAAACAAAAAACAAAATCAGTGCTATAAATTTTGACCCCATAAGCCTGTTCTTCTTCATCTCTTGACTATTTTGGTTGACAACTATAAACAAATATTTATTATGTATATGTCCCCATTTTCAGGAAATTTATTCTAGGAAGAGGAAACAGATCTTTATCCATTCACCTATCGATGGACTCATAGGTCATGTTCGCATCTTGGCTATTGTAAATAATGCTGCAATGAAATAATGCTCCAATGAATATAGGAGTGCATATAGCTTTTCAAATTAGTATTTTCATTTTCTTTGTATAAATACCTAGAAGTGGAATTGCTGGATCATATGGTAGTTCTGGTTTTAATTCTTTGAGCAATCTCCATACTGTTTTCCATAGAGGCTGCATCAATTTACAATGCCACCAACAGTGCACAAGGATTCCCTTTTCCTTTTTATCTATTTTTCCTTTTGTAGCCCTTGCCTGAGGAGACATATCCAAAACAATATTGTTAACGCTGACAAGAATTCACCGCCTATGTTTTCTTCTAGGAGTTTCGTGGTTTCAGAACTTACATTTAAGTCTTTAATCCATTTGAGTTTATTAAGAAAGTTGAGCAGTTTTAATAGTTTTAGCATGTATTTCTCCAGTATTCCTAACACTATTTATTGAAGAGACTATCTTGTCCCCATTGTATATTCTTGTCGCCTTTGTTGTAGACTAATTACCATATAAGCCTGGGTTTATTTTTCAGTTCTCTGTTCTGTTCTACTGATCTGTGTCACTGTTTTTTTTGTTTTTTTTTTTGGTTTTTGTCAGTACTATACTGTATTGATTATTGTGGCTTTCTAGTTTTGTTTGAAATCAGAGAGTATAGTAACTTCAGCATTGTCTTCTTTCTCAAGATTGCTTTGGCTACTTGGGGTCTTTTGTGGTCCCTAATATACCTTAGTATGTTTGTTCTGGTTCTGTAAAAAAAAAATAAAAATGCCATTGGTGTTTTGACAGGCATTGCATTGACTCTATAGATTGCTTTGGGTAGTATGGGCATTTTAATAATATTAATTCTTCCATTCATGAGCACTATATAAACTAACATTATAACCTTGAGTAAAAAACTTGTGGAGACTCAGTTTCATCATTCATAAAATGAGGATAATAATATCCTTCTGTCATAGGGTTGCTATAAAGATTGAAGTTTAAATATATGTAAGGTGCCTAGAAGAGTGTCTGGCATATATAAATGTTATCTATTTTCATTATCTTTGACAACAGATTCTACAACCAATTGACACAATATAATCTCATTTAAATGACAGTAATTCTAAAAGCCTTTTATAGCTGTTTATAAAGAGTTCTACTCTAGAGCAGGAGCCCATAAAGATGGCCAGCCAGCAATAACATCAGAGATCCCACTTACCTGATTTAACTGAAGCTTTTTACCTCAATTTCTTTATTTACCCAGCACAAAATAAACCAATAAGGAAGTTTCACTCAGAATTCCTAAACACCAAGTATTCTTGTAAGTCATATTGGAATTTTCATATTGATTGAAATTGATTGATACCATATAATAAATCATTCACAGAAGCACAAACAAATCTTCAATAAATGTGTCAGCCAGTAATTTAATGCTTTATTGTTGTTCATCCTGTGAGAAGGAGTCAGAATCCTCTAAAACTTTCAATTTTGTAAACTATTGCCCAACTTTTGGCCCTTATCTTATCAGAAATAAATGTCTGCCAATTGTAATTCATCATGTGAGTTGAGATGTTATTAAGGAAATCTAGTGCAACTGATGAGATTCCTGCCCATGACAAGGTCAGTGGCAGTGTTATCCAATAATCGATCCTTTTGCCTGTGTTGCAGATGGGTGGCAGTTACACTTATTTTTATTTTTGTGTCAAAGGAAGGAAACTCAGGCAAAAGGGTTAAGTAACTTCCTCAAGGTTATATTGGAAATCAGTGGCATTGCAAGGAACAGAACTAGGAATACACTTAGATCACCTCTTGAATAGTCTCACTTTATTATTAGGATAATGAATAACTGTCCATTATATTCCGTTGTACACTTCAAAATTATTTATTAGATCCAGAGGCATGGATATATTATCTTTATTGTATATAGATTATATATTTATTAAAGACTATAAAAAGAAACCCAATTGAATCAATCTATGGCTGTTATTATTTGAAAATTTAAACATTTTTAATGAAAATGGAGAGAATGATAGTGACTAATAGTCAAGATGGAGAAAATTCATTTATATTTTTGAGCTAGTTCAGTAGCTTATAATTTAGTTAATGAGCTTGCATACCATTGATTTCAGACAGGATCTGTGTCTTCATTTATGTGCCTTGCCATATGCCAGCAACAGTAAGAGTTGCTTTCTTTTAACATATTACATAAACCACATTTCCTGAGAAATGAAATACAAACAATTTTCAGAACCTACGGAAGCATTACCTGTATAACTCATTGATTAAAAATCTAGTCTCATAGCTTAATTCTTCAAATAACGTAAAATAGTAATGAAAAGAAAGCAAATTTTATGTGGTAGATATGAGAATATGTTTTGTAATTTTCTTATTGAGTAAGAAACAACTGTCATTTATTGACCATTCAATGTATACCAAACAATATGCTAAAGAATTTAAAGGACACTTCAAGTCAGAAAGTGTCATTGTTCATTTTCTTTAATAAATTAAAACTGAAGCATAGATAATTAAACCTGAAATTTTACAGTTACAAAGTTTTTTTATACCATGAGTTAGGCTTACAATAAATAGATAATAAATGATGGACATTTGATATTGTTTCTCTGATTTTTTTTTAGTTGAATTTTCCATTGACCATGCTTGTTAATTCCTTCATTCAAATACTTAAGCTTTGTTGTTACTGAACACTATTGATTCAATAACTGTGTTTTCGGTGTTCTGAACCTGTTATTCAGAATATTTTAAAGCTTTTTGTTGTGATTTCTTCCTATTTCCCCATATATAGGTGTCCTAGAGACTAGCATCTGAAAATCCCCAGGGGCTAAGGTTATGAAGATGGTGGTTTAGGGGTATAGATGGTTTTCCACCCATCCACATTTTAAATTGCAAGTGGAAGATGCAAATTGCATACTGTACAAAATACAACTTATCCAAAAAATTGTTACTATGCCAACACATTAAGTTGACTGTGCCTGGCAGATTAGCAACTCAAATATCAGTATGCTAAGTAGAGATACTGTCTTAATAAACCATGTCCATAACATTTTTATTCTTCTCTCCAAATAATTTGTATACACATACACACCTGAATATGCTTATATCCATAAAATACATGTACATCCTTATGATTATATATATGTGCTTATTTATGTACATGTGATTTATAAATGTATAGTTGTACTGTTTACCAATGTGTAGTCAGTATTTGTGTAAAGATCTATCTTTCTGAATGTATATACAAATATACATAGACATAGTACCATTTTGAGATAAATTTTGTTATACTTCTACCTTTGGAAGCATACTAGCAGTACAACTAAATAAAGCATATGTATTTCTAACATATGTAATGTATTGCATTAAGTTTGGATTAATTTAAAATTTAATGTTTTAGAACTTTGAGAAGTCCAACATTTATATTGAAGAGTAGATTTAAATATGTCAGATACTAAATTATACATTGCTCATCTCAAATTTAACATTGTAGTTCTAGAGCAAACAATTAAAACTCAACAGATTTTTTATATGAAAATAAAACCTGAGGTTTTGATTATATGACTTAAAAAATATGTCTGTTTTTAAATGCACAAATTTTATGAACTTTCTATAATGACTACTTCTTTCTAAAATACTTTTTGACATAGTGAAGTAATTATAAATCTAATTATCACATGTTTTAGGCTAAAATGACTCAGTTGCCTGAGGCAGAAAAGGAAAAGATTGCTGAACAAGTTGCTGATTTCAAGAAAGTAAAGAGTAAGCTGGATGCAGAGATTGAAATATGGGATGATACAAGCAACGACATTATTGTTCTGGCCAAGAAGATGTGTATGATCATGATGGAGATGACAGACTTCACAAGGTAATTATGTGGAAAATGATGTGTAATGTTTATAATTGTTAGAAATATTCATTGCATTAGTGAAATCTCAAGATTTTTTGAATGGCAGGGGTTAAAAATCCAGTGGTAGGTAAAAAGCAGGTAATATAAAATTAGACAGTTGTAGGTATGTCCTTCTAGAGGTTTTGGTAAGTAAATATGGCAGAGTTTCTAATAAACTGCCAGGGAATAATTTTAGAAACCTTTTTATATCCTCTGATGTCAGGAATTTTCTCGGTATATCATATTAGCACGTTACTTTTACAAAGAAATTGGTAAATCAAGTTATAATCTCTATTGGAGCTACCTGAATGGTTGATTTCCATAGTTACATAATTCTAGTTGTAGTGCTTTATGTATCGTCAAAATTAATGTTATCTTTTGCTAGTGAAACAGCAACTAGATATATTTGAGTACAATGACTTAACGATATACGTGAAGGAATTATACGTTGTGTGTATGTATGTGATGAAAAGAAATTTGCAGAAGATTATAAGGAGATGAGAGAACTGAAACTATTAGAAAGGATATATTGAAATAACTGACTGGTTTCAGACTGGGAAAGAAAGAAAATGAAGTTAGGAAGATGGAACGGTAAAGACACATCACCAACAGGTGGAGAGGACACAGACTTCAGTGAAGTTTTCCCTGCTCTGCATCTATCTCTGTCTCAAAGGAATTAATGTTTTACTGTTGGCATACTTTAAACTGAGTTTGAAAAGGATGCTGAAATATGAAATAAAAGGATGCTCAATGACTTTGACGGTGTCATAATGTGTAGCTAAGTTGTTCAAAGAGGATTCACAGCTCTATAGAGTGACAACTCATTGGGAAATAGACACATTTCATGTTTTGCAAAAGCTGAAGAGCCCAACATTCTCACATTCTATAGGTGTCACTGCCAAAGGCATCCACAGAATAGGAATATTGTGCATTCAAACTTCAGTTAAGGTAAAACAGCAAACTTGAATTTCGAACTCTTGATAATCTTTTCATTTGAACTGAATCCAAATTCAGTTTAATTTCAGTTTGCATGAACTACGATAAATCTCCAATTGTTTTAAAATGAGTGAAACCTTGTTCTTTACCTCTTTTTTACTCCCAAATCTGTTTCAAGAGTTTTCACAGCCACGACAATGTTTTTTTCCTGAGGGTTAAATTTAGCAGAAATATATACACACACACACACACACACACACACACACACACACACATATATGTATATATATACACACACACACATATTCTATTTCTTAGTTCCACCCACTTCACATTTCTTTCACTGCAGTTGTTTGAGCTTGTTTGTAATGGGAACTGTGAGAATGGAGTCGAAGCTGGCTCTGCAGTATTTAGCAACAAGTAGTCAACCATTTTAGTACACTGTGTCCCATATGTAGCTTTCAATAGCCATATATATATATATATATATATATATATATATATATATATATACACACATATATATATATATATATATACACATATATATATGTATATACATATATATATACATATTTTACATAATATAAAAAAAACAGTAAATTGTCTTTTCTAAAGTGTTACTGAATGCTCTGTTTTCACATTTTCTTCAACTACTATCTTGTTATTAAGAAGAGGCATAAGAGTGAAAAATTTCGATGAATGCTTATTGTAGACTACACTATGATGAATATATATGTTTTCTCATTTTTATTTTCAGGACACTGTGATTGATTATCATATTCTCCATTTTATTTTTAAAGAAACTGAAATTCCTAAAAGTCAGATAAATTGCTCAAGGACATACAAATGAAACTGACTTCCAATTAGAGTTGGTCCAATTTCAGAACCTGGGTACCTATTCATTGTATTACAAGTCTTCACCCTTGTGCTAAATACAGACCAAGACCCAGTCTTTTCCTCAAGGGAAAAATAAACAGACACATTAGTAATAACAACAGTAATTGTATAATGCATTGTATGCTTCTGGCTGTGAATACATTAGGATTTCAGAAGATCAGAAGCGAGGGATTATTAGTAGGGAACACAGTAAGGAAAGAACAAAAGTATGAACAAGTGAAGTTTGTATTGGACTGTAAATGAGATATGGGGATTGGGCTGTGGAATGAGATGACATAAATGAGAAAATGAACAAGGGTAGAGGCCCGGAGGTGGAAATGAATCTGATTTTGGGTGGCTCTAATAAAACTATATAAATATAAGAAAAAGGTAAGGTGGATATGAAGATAGTTATAGATTATAAAAGGCCTTAGAAAATGTGTGTGTGTGTGTGTGTGTGTGTGTGTGTGTGTATTTAAGCAGAAAGTAGTAAACTGTTCAAAATGTGTGATCATGATAGTAGCATTATAGAAAGAAAAACTGCTTTCAGTACTAATATATTTTTAAAACTATTTATTCAAAAATATACCAGGGTATATTCTATCCTCCTAAAATTTTATATCTCATACTACAATGTGATGTCACGTTTTACTTGAAAACATGAGTATTAAGTTGACAAAATTTGTAAGATCTTCTAGAGTTCTGTTGGTTAATTTACGAAACATCCACTGACTATCAGGCACTGCCCTTGGTATTAGGAGATGCCACTACCTACAGTGGAGAATTTTGAACTGCCCATTTTAAGTATGGTATTTTGCACTCAAAAGTTCACCTAAATTATAAAGGAGGTGTACGTGAATCTAAAGAGGTTTGCTGTGAAGTGCTGAGCTCACAGCTTTCCTTATATCCAGGATACGCTAAGTAATGACTGGGCAACCGGAGGTGATAACCTTGAAGAGTGTCCCACTGAAGGGAAAAAGAAAAGAGTACTCATCCTCACGTAGAAATTTGTCTATAGAAAAGGAGGCCTTGGATGAGGCATGAGGCAGCTGTAGAGTGATGGCAGATGACGAACTAGATTTGGAAGTAGGGGTACATTTGTTGATTGTTATGCTTTGTACCTCCACTGGATACAGGCTAGCATTGAAGTAAACTTTCTTCCCCACCTTTCTTTTCCAAGATACAATTCTGAGAGCTGGAACAGCAAATGAGCAGAGGGTAGAAACTCAGCTTGCCTCTATTGAGCTGGGGCTTCAGAATTAAAGCTTTTCTAGAAGCATTGTTGAAATGTATAAAAAAATCACATGTTCTATGCCTCACATCCTTGTGTTTGTTAAATATGGAATCTCTTTGCACGTGGCTCATTTTGCTTTTTGAGGTGAAACATTTATATTCTAATATCATGTGTTAACGACAATGACAAATTAAATGTTTTAGCCTACACAGCCAAGGAAATAAGAAATATTGGTGTTTTATGTTTTTTTTTCCTTTTAAAAACCGTCTTATGATTTAAACTATAAAGGCAGAGAAATGTAATTGTTGTTTTACTTGATAAGGCTACTGAATTGTTTCTCATATGTATTAAACATAAACATAAATAGCTGACAAATTATTGAAAATATGAGATATATGGATCATTTAAGATTTTGAAAAAACACTTCTGGCTTTTCAATTTAAACTTTAAGAAGGCGTTCATTTTATATTTGAAATAAATATATCATTGGGAGGAGAATTATTTTTATGTGATCTACAATGATTGCTCATTGTTTTCTTTTGGAAAATGTGTTAGGGTAATTATAAGCTATTATTGCCTTTTCCATGAATATTCTCCCTGTAAAGAATTAGTTTGTTTTATCTTGTGGAGACTTGAATCCTGGAAACAATTATTCAGCCATGTGAAGGAGGAATGCTTTAACATAAAGGAAAATGATTCTGTCAATTATTTTTACATGATAAAAATTTGCATGTATTCTGACATGATAAGTAATGGACAAAAATTCAGCTTATGTAATATCTTAGTAATTTTCATTAAAATTAACTGAGACTGAGAGCACAGACATTCTTACCTGAAATCTGGAGTTTCAATGTCTGACTGTAGTGAACTTTTGAGAAAATTGGTGTAATGGCTATGGCAGTTTCCAAGTGGCAAAGCAGTTCTGTATTGTATGAATCTGCAGAGATTTCAGGTGGATAGAATTAAATTATGCATCTTCTTTGAGCAAGGAGACTAAACTGTTAGAAATGTGAGGATAAACAAATACCACCCAAATGAGACATATAGGGGCTGTTTATTCAGAGATAGCTGTAACAAGGGAGTCAGCCACCATCATTTGCTTTTGGCAGAGAATCAAAGGCAGGCAGGGAAGAGGGAAAGCTTCAAAATGAAAAAAAAAAAAAAAAAAAAAAAAGAAAGAAATAGGTGGGGACAGATTTCAGGCATCTTTGATTGGAGTTTTTTGACATAGGGAAGATGCAACAGGGCTAAATAGAAGCAGGGCATCTTATGTGATTAGTTTGGGGAGCGTATATTGCTTTCTCTGATTTTTATTGAATTACTTGCAGGGGCAAGTATAGGTAGGCTGGCTGCTGTTGCCTGTGTTCTGACCATTCTGGGCCAGTTGCTGCAGACACTGTGATTCAGTTTGTTAACCTAGTCCCTAGTTGCTGCTGAGGTTGTGGGTCAAAATTTTATTGTCATGTTTAGTCTGGCCACTGTCCATTTGTGTATTCAGTCTCTCAGAAATTTAACTGGTAATCATTTCTTTGGAATGATGATGGATAGATAATTATATAAACAATATTGAATTAAGTTGATATTTAAAATAAAACATTTATTTTTATAGGAAAAAAAAAATGTGGTAATCTGTATCCTAAACCAAATGATCCAATGAGTTTAAAAGCTTAAAAAAAGGAAAAGAAAAACAATGAGCTATTCCAATAGAAAGACCTTTGTGAATATAACTAATTTTATTAGTCTTATTCCTGCTGTGTTTCAAGAACTCTTTAGTTGGGTTTGGAGTTTATTTGCTGTTCTACAGTACTATGATGAGTATATTCTAAAAATAGGATTTTTTTCTTTCACATTTGTTATTTTAAATTTCCACTCCTATGTCTAACTCTCACACTTCCAAAGTTTTAATACCGTATCTTAATTCAGCCTTATCATGTTCTCTTATCTCAGATACTTTCATTCCCCCCCTCTTTTTATTTGATCATTTCATTTTTTCCTTTCTTTTCTTATATAGCTTAGATTACTCAGCCTACGTTATAATCACTATCTCATGAAAATCTTGATATATTTGTCTCTTGTGACTACATGACACACAAAGTCACACCCCTGCCTCAATCCAACCACTGCCTTCTCCTGTCCTTTGCTTAGGCTTCAGATTGTGAGTTTCACCCATTCTTTCCTTTTGATCAGGTGTGTGTTTATACCAGGAGATGTTATAGAGGTAGGGAGCCTGAGAGAGATACTGAATTCTTGCTACTCTGGTATGTAGTTACTTAGGTCCTTTTTAATTAGGGATGGGGATCCTCTCTCTAATAAACTTCTCTCTTACTTTCTGTAGGTCTTTGGGTTCTATTGAGCACTCTACCTTGATTACAGATATTTGCCTCCATCTGCCCATCTTTCACTTGGAATAAGTACCCACTTTGAAGGCAATCTCTGATATTTACATTTTGTGACTATATTTTCTGATCGTGGGTGGTACTTGATCTCAGTGCCCCTGCCTTGCTTGGAAAGGACAATGGTCAGTCAGATGCAACTATGTAAATATTAATTTTCGTTATCATTGTAGTTATCGTGACACTTAAAATGTGAGGCAAACATACTTTGCTCATATAATGGCATTAACTATTTAGTGATTTTAATTTCTCTAGTGAAGATTATTCTCTGCTTTTTAATTTTTGTCTACTTTGTCATACTCTATTTTTACTATAAACATAAGATTTACATTGCAAATGCTAATTCATAGATTTTTTTATTAGATTCAAATATTTTTTTCTGTCTATAAGAGCAACAACAACAACCAAAAAAAAAAAGGAAATAACTTTCAAAATTCCATTATATGCAGGCCAATATATCCAGAGTTTTGAATTAGATATTTTTGGCAATTAAATATTTTAGAAGGGAGAACTGAACTCTATGTTTTCCTTAGGACAACTCCCTGAATCCCCAAATTCCATCATTGTCTGCAGAGAACATTTCCTATGTTCTACAGGGAAAGGTAAAACTTCAGAAAGGGGTTCCATCAAATTTCTGGTCTGATGGAATTGATAGTATGCAGGAAAAATAAAAATAAAAACAAATTGTAGGAATGAAAACATTATATATATATATTATATATATATATTTTTTTTTTTTTGCCCTTTGACCATTAAAAGTCTTTTTTTATCGTAATTTGCCCACATACTCATATGTAGGGAACTTCTACAAAATTTTTTAAAGAATAATTTATTATAAGTATTTGGGACCTACAAAATGGTTTTAAATTTCACCAGTGCATTGTGACCTTGGTGGAAGAAGCTGAATTAATTCCTGTATGTTATTATATGGAAGTGTTGACTTTTCAGCTTACATAGATACTAAAACTACTTGGGGTATTGTTTTTCAAATAAATAGTTTGAAGGAAAAACAAAATGCAGTGACATAAAAGCCAAGGAGAGCTGAAGAGAAGTCAAAGATTTACTGAATTATTTGTTCATTCATGTACTCATTCACTTATGCATGCATTTAAAAATATTTGGTGAACACCTATTATACATTAGGTTCTGTTTGTCATATAAAAAGCAAAATCTAGATTTGGGTTCAATTTCTGCCCTTAAGGACTTGTAGAAATTAGGAAAGGAATAAATGTAAGAATTAGGAACCAAGATAATGACCAGCTATGCCTTGAGAATTAATAGACTTAAACAGACGAGGAACTATTGGACCTGAATGTTAAAGAATGAGTGAAAGTTTCCCACATGAAGAGGAAGAAAAGCACCTTAAAGAAGGAACATGAAATGTAGGATATGCTTAGAAGAAAGAAAATCAGGAGATAGCATTGTTGTGAGTTGGGAGAACACCATTAAGGGCTTGGAACTTATAAAAACTTAGAGATGTCAATTGAAGTGTTTTAAGATGACACTAACATTTTGTATATAGAAAATAGGGGAAAATGGGTGCTTTTTTTTTTACTGGAATGTGTATTTAGGAATAAAAAGATCATTTTGAGGATAATGAGGCGTTCACATGTAGGTATTTTGGATTTCAGATAAAACATGCAAGTGATATCCTACTAGAAAGAGGAAATAGAGTTTAGGATAATGGGTGCATTATTTTAATGGGAATTATTCTGAGACAGATCATTGTTAAAGCTGTAAGAGTTAATAAGCTTCTCAAGGTAGGCTATGTGAAAAGAGAAAAAAAGAAAACTATAGTCTGAATATTAATATCTAAAAAATTAAAATATTACAATAAATATTTGTTTAGTCTGCTTTTCTCTCATAAATTATTAAATTGTACATTGTTTATTCCTCTTACAGAAATGTGAAAAAAAATTCCATCTCTGTGGGCCCAGGAATGGGAATATTTTATAGGTGTTCTATGGAATCCCTTGCAGACCCAACTTGTCATATCTCTATGGGAAATACAGCTCTTCTTCCCTGTTTCTTTTTTATTTTCAGATCAGAGCTTAGTTGTCTACAAGAAGATGTGCCCATATTTTCAGTAGTCCTCAATCTAATAAGAAGGAAATGGAAATGTAACTTTGAACCTGTACCATGATACGCTCATCTGCCTGGGCTACAAATACATAGTAGCAACAGGGCTCAATCAATGAACACTTTTCTGTTTTGTTTTATTTTTAGGCAGAAGATACAGCATCTCACATTGTTAGAAGGAAGTTTCAGTAAAGATGTCACTAGAAATACCAGAATATAAACAAACCAACATACAAGTCCAGGAAGTGCAGAGAGTTCCAACCAGGATAAACCCAAACAGGTCCACACCAAGACACATTATAGTTAAAATGGCAAAGATTAAAGACAAAGAGAGAAACCTGAAAGCAGCAAGAGAAAGACAGAGGGTTACATACAAGGGAACTCCCATAAGACTATCAAATGACTTTTCTGCAGAAACATTGAAGGCCAGGAGGGAGTGGCAGGAGATACTCAAAGTGAATGAAAACAAAGGCCTATAACCTAGGTTGCTTTATCCAGCAAGGCTATCATTTAAAAATATTTTTGTTTAGTAGTTTTTCACCTTATGCCCTGCTTTTTAAGGGTGATTAAGACCAGGGGATGCAGTGCCACAGTACATTTTCAGTGTAACATTATTGAGTACAAAGCAAAGGAAGCCACAACCTATGATTTAGGTAGATAAAATCTAGTATGATGGCATGAGTGCATATTGGAAGTGACTCATTTCTTTCCAGCATGGAGTACTTTGGATTTTGAGATGTTTGTTTAGGCATACAATACACAGGAAGCTCTCTAATATCTGCTTAATTAAGGTGAACTATGCCACCAAAACTCGTAAGTATATAAGACTTTTAGTTTAGTTTTGTTTTTATTTCCCAGCAAATCTTCTTTTTCATTGAATTTTGTCAGGTGCACATAAAAGTAGTATGCATAGTGGAAAATGCCAAGAGAGAACCATTTGTCTGGTGTTTAACAGTAAAATTTGACTTTGGAATCCAATATACCAGAGTTGAATCCTGACTTTGTCACGAGATGTTTTTTTTTGTTGTTTGTTTGTTTGTTTTTTTGGTATGGACACGTAACTTACTCATCTTCATCTTTTTTTTTTTTTTCATTAAAGTGAGAAAGCAAAATTTACCTGATAAGTTTGCTGTGACAATTACAGTATATAAATAATGCATATAAAAAGTGCCTAGTGCAAAGGAAGGACACAATAAGTGGTGACTATTATTTTCAAATGACTTTAAATTCTTTTCAAACTAATGTGAATAGTCAGGAGAAATAGCCCTAAGAAAGAATTGGTGTGGAACTTTAAATTCTTTGCACAATTCCACAAAACTTAGAATATGGGACACACTCACATAATGCATGGTGGGGGAATGAGACAGTATACAGTCAAAAGCTGATACAGAGAAAGGTTGGAAATGTTTTGGCCATAAATGGCATGGATCAGTCATCATGGATACTAATACCTGGTTAATTAATATTAAAAGAGAGCCAAAAGATGGAGTCCAGTTTGGGTAATATGGATTATGTAGGAAGAGGAATAAGTTATATCCTGCATTGCCTGAAGTGAGGAGGAGATAAAAGCTTCTCAGGTAGGCATTTCTAGCAAATTTCAAGATAAACAACTATTGAATTGTTGTTTTAAATAAGTATAAAATTTGGTTTGGTATGTTCTTGATTTCTCTGGATAATGATGTGATTATAAAACAATTATATTCTACATTAAAAAAAAGGAGTCCTGTTACAATTTAGTCACACTATAACTAACATCATACCTCTTAAGATCTACCTCCTACAAAATATTAGATTAGAAAGAGCAGATTCAAGCATTGCAGGAATGTCAATTTGCCAGCCAGCCACCATGTGTTTGACTGGTATTTAACAATGAGTATTGGCTGACCTCTGCTGAAGAACATGGGTAGTATCTTGGTACCTGAGGCAGTTGCAACCCACAAGTGAAAACACAATCTCTCAGATATGTAATGGAATACCAAGAGATGTCAAGGTGAGTCACATTACATAAATGTCACCAGGACATCTGCTGGTGGTGCTTTTCTTCCGATTTTCTCCTTGTATAATGAAGCAACTCTAAGGGGACAGTGGGGACTGGTAGTCTTTTACAGTGCACTAATATAAAATAACGTTTTATATTTCAAATCAGTCTCATTCATTACAGATAAAGGCAGATACTAAATCACAATTGCTGTTGAGGAGAGCAAAGCTCTTTTAAAATACTACACATTGAAATTAACCTTAAAAAGGCATGAGTAGCTTTATAGTTCACTTTTAAAGACTGCATTGTCAGTGGATTGCTGACCTAGGGGTTCAGTATTTGTCCATTGTTTTTAATAAAAAGGGATGCTTTTAAGTTGTTGCTTTCAGCAAATTCCATATTCTAACAAATAATGGTTCCGTATTTAAAAGACAGTCTCTAATATGTTTTAAAGTCATAGTTTCTTACTCTTTTCGGTGTGAATGTGTTTCCTTAAATGTCCTTTCCTTAGTATTGTCATTAAATCATTTCCTTTAATTATTCTGTTCTCTCTCCTTTTTCTTCTGCCACCCAGAAGGCTGTGTATATTTGCTACTTTCCATGGTGATTACTTGTCAACATACCTTCTGGTTTCTTTCCTTCTGTTTCTCTGGCCTCAATGTAATTGGATTACACTTGTCAGTTTTATCCTTTTCTTTCCAGAGTCTGATTCTCTTATCTTGTCCCGTAATAGCCCTAGTCTCCATCCACACATTTTCTTTATATTTTTACTTTTTTCCTATTTTTCCTTTTAACATTTGCCACTTCCAATATATCATCAAATTCTTTCCCATTATTTTCTTTCCCTTTCATTTCTTGCCTCTTTTTTATAAGTCACTTACTTCTAATGTTTTTATGCCATCTCTTTCTCCTTGCATTTATATAATGATGTCCATAAAATCCCTTTACCCACAGCTTTAGTCACTCAGAATTATAAGTATTTATTGAGGACCACTAAGTGCCTCAACATAGGGACCTAAAAATAATATGTCACAGACCTTGCCTTCAAGGTGTTTTCCATCTAGAAGAGACAGATACATCAATCAATCAATCAATCAATCAATCAATCAGTCAGTCCTTAAAATTGTAGAAAGTTCAGTGATACAAATGGATACAAGGTTTACTAGAAGCCCTAGAGAATGGTGCTGTGGGTTGGGAGGGGAGGACATCAAGAAAAATAATTTCTGGATGATGTGTTAACCTACCCAAGTCTTGAGGTAAGGGTAGCATGTAGTAGACAGAACTGTCTAGGTAGAGGGGACTGCATGAAAAAAGGCTCAGAGACACAAAATAGCATCTGTGGTGAGCAGACAAACATTTGGACATTGCCCAAGTGTAAACAGAAGACAGGGACTGTGGAAAAGGAGATTGAAAACAGGAAATGGTCTCTGTAGAGGGAATTATTCGTCACTCTGAGAAACATTAATGTAAACTGGAACCTTGGAAGCATTTGAAGTAGGGGATGGCTGCTCAGTTTGACCACATATTATTTCAGGTATTTAGAGGATAGACTTGAGGGATATAAGAATGGAATTAGGGGAATAAAGACTATTTTATGAGAGTGTGGATCAGGGTGGCAATAGAGAAATATCAGAGAGAGCAGATTTGAGAATTATTTACATGAAAAACAAAGTGACAGAACTAAATTGTTGATTGAATATAGTGATAAGAGAGGGGATGACTCTTGGAATCTACATTTAGTGATTAGGTGAATGATGATAACAAAAGCTGAGAGAGGACGAACATGACACAACTCATCCTTTATTTTCCCTTCCTAAGAGATCTTCCAAAATATTGATAACTTGCCTTTTATAGAGTACACTTAATTTTTAAAGCTCTCACCTACTCATTACTTATTTAATCCTCATGAGAATCCTCTGAAATTGAGCTGGTAATATTACCCATAATTTTTAAATAAGAGCACTGTCAAAACCTGTCCTCCAGTGTATAAGGTCGGACAAATAAGTTCGCGAACTCATCCTAGAAAAAGTTCTGCATACCTCACTGCTGAATATCACTATGGTCACCTTCGAAGTACTCCCTTTGGGAAGCTATGCACCGATGCCTGCACTTAGTCTACCCTTCAAAACAATTTTGGAACTCTTTTTCTGGAATGGCCATCAGAGCTGTCATCATATTACCCTTGATGTCCTGAATGTCATCAAAATGTCTTCCTTTCAATATTTCCTTTATACTTCGGGTAAAGAAAGAAGTTATTGGGGGCCAGATCAGGTGAGTAGGGAGGGTGTTCCAATACAGTTATTTGTTTACTGGCTAAAAACTCCCTCCAGACAGTGCTGTGTGAGCTGGTGCATTATCATGATGCAAGAGCCATGAATTGCTGGCGAAAAGTTCAGGTTGTCTAACTTTTTCATGCAGCCTTTTCAGCACTTCCAAATAGTAAACTTGGTTAACTGTCCAGTTGGTACAAATTCATAATGAATAATCCTTCTGATATCAAAAAGGTTAGCAACATAATTGCAACAAGTTCGCAAACTTAATTGTCCAACCTCATATATCCTAGTGACAGTAGGTTCTTTAAACGCTCATAATGTTTTTAATTGGGCAGCCTCGGCTGCTGGTCTGACAGTCCAGCTGGTGGGCCTACTGTAGGCCTGGGTAATGCAGTCATGAAGGCACTGCCTTCACAAACACGAATGGGCATAAAAAAGATAATCCTAATCAGAGGCATCCTCAGTGGTGACTGCTACAGTACTACACATTGTTCAGTTCCTCCCACACAGAAAGTTGCCATCAGCATCAGTAGGAACACCTTCAAGTCAAAGAGAGCTGTTGATTGCCTTAGAATTCACCATGAATAAGCAAATATTTTAAATATGAATGCTATTTTGCAGACCATGTTTTATACATGTGTTACATAGAAACTTCAGACTGTATTGATGACTGCCGATTCGATCTAATAATCGCCTCACATCTGTTTTACATTTGCTTTGTATTTTTATGGAGTTATTTTAAAAGCAATGTGTAAATGGTTGGTATCTGAGAAAGGTTTCTGTATTCTACCAGCCCAGCTGAAAACCAGAGAAATCACTTTTCTAGTAACAGTAGCAATGCATGGGAGGTAGATGATAACAAAGGCTTTTTCTGTACTCCTCTCACATTGATTTCAAATGAGGGATGAACATGGGTAGAAGACAGGACACCCCACCGTGACCTAATCCCACTTGATATATCTGAATTCACTTCGCTCTCATCATGCTTTCTGTTTTTGTTTTTTGAATTGAAGTTTATTGTGGCGACAAAATTGTTTATAAAATCACATAGGTTTCAGGTGTACGATTCTCTAATACATTACCTATATATCACATTGTGTGTTCACCACCCAGAATATTATTCTAAGTGAAATGAGTCAGACAAAAAATGTCGAGAACCATATGGTTTCACTGATATGTGGCATATAAAACTGAAAACAACAAAGGCACAAAACAAACAAATGAAGAAACAAAAACTCTGATCATGCTTTATTCGTATTTCTAGGTGGTATGCAATGGTGATGGTAGTTGAAGAAATATAATCTTTGTTCATCATCCCCAATACTATAAAGCTATGTTTAGGTTTAAGGTTTAGATACAAGATGAGGAGTCATTGTATGAACTGGATGTTTGTTTGTTCAGTAGGCAAATAAGGAAAGGAAAATGGATTAAACTATGATTCCTGAGAAGAGTTTGACAATGTCCTAACCTCATAAACCAATTGAAGAAAAGTGTCAAAATTACACTTACAGCATAAATTCTTAGGTTGCAAGTGAGAGTTTGATCAGAATTAATCTGAGTATTGTTATATTAACCAGTGTTTATTTTTCTAAACAGATTTATACCTGAAATATTCATTCATATGACCCAGAAGGGCATAGAACTTTAGAAAAGTGAGTTTATCAAGCAGCCTTTGTCGATAAAGATCTAGAATTTTTCTGATATGATTTAAATAAAAATCATTTTAAAATTTGGAACCACTGTATAAATTCTATGCACCCCTATGATATCTCTACAATATAGATCGAGACAAGTAATTCTCTTTTCTAAACTCCTAGAGAATTCAGCTAAGGATAGTTTTAACAAAAGTTAACCCAGAAGTTAGAACACTTGTTCTCCAACTGTAATCAGAAATACCAGGGAGCTTTTTAAACATACATTTCCTTTTTTTTTTTTTTTTTTTTTTACCACCTCTACATAATTACTGAATTTGAATAGCAGGGTATAATGATTGAGAATATTTTTAGTTTCCCAATTTATTCTGCTGTGAACTGTTTGAAAATGACCAGCTTAAAATGCATGTTTAATATTATTCAACATCATCTGGAAAAAAATAATAATGCATACAACTCCCCGTGTAGTATGCTGCCATCTCTCCGTGTTAATACTAAACACATACCTGTGTGCTTGTATATCTATAAAACATCGTTGGATGTGTTATTTTGTTTTGTTTTATTTTGTTTCTGGAGGACTGGGATTCAGGCAGGGATGAAAGAGATACTTATTTTTACTCTATAAACTTTATTTATTTATACCATTTCAAATTACTTTTCATAAGTTTCTGAGTTACATATGTGCATGTGTGTGGGAGGGTGAGTGGGGATGTGGGAGACGAATGTGTGGGTCTGTGTAAAATCAAAGAATATTAAAAAGTATATTATACTTTGTTGTATTCATCTAGATACCAGATAAATTTTGATTTTTCCTCAGAAAAATTTTGTTTCATTTTTTCAAAATCATCAATTAATATGCACAATAGGCAGTCTTGTCCATATTTCATCTCTTCCCCCTCCCTAACTCTATCACATAATTATTTATAGAGTTCTCCTTATGAGCCAGGCCCTATGCTGGACTTTGGAAATATAAGGAAAATGGCATATGGCTGCTACCCTCAAATGTTGGCAATAGAAACATAAGCAGATAAAGAAACATGTGTAATATAAACTTATTCCCAAATACCTCAGCTGAAATGACTTACATTTGAATCAAAAAATTCCAAGGAGACTTTAATATGTTTATTACAAAGAGAAGGGTGGAAAATACTGTTTATTTTTTTATTGCAGCTATTCTCTCTCTTATGTGAGATATTGACCTATTTCCTCCCAATCTTTTATTTGCTTGTTTAATTCTGCACTTTCTCCATAGTACTAGTATAAGCTGTTTCTTTGTTCTTAGATTCTAAATTCTTAATGGCTATCAAGATAGTACCCAAAGGAGGATGAAGGTGAAAGGCAAAGGGCATTGAGGACCTAATGTCCGTATACATAGTATCCATTTCCCTCCATGTCCTTACCATGCCTACCTGTATCATTTTCTGCTTTACAGACTCCTCCAAAATTCACTTGCTTTCTAGCTATCCATCTAATTACCCTCCCTGCTTGTTTTGAAATACATTTAATTGGATTGCAAACATATATGTGATACAAAAAGTAAATGAAATTTGAAAGAGATGAAATATACAAGGCAAAGAAACAAAAAGGATTTGGTTGTAAAATAGCACTGAGTGAGATTCCAACATTAAAAATAAATGTCCAAAACACTATGCACTTGTCAAGAGTGGGACGCACATTTGATTCTAAGATATTTAACTGGAAGACAGTGATTTAAAAGAATAAAATTTGATTTAAAAATATAATTGAATGTTCTGGGAAAGCACAACAGTTTCTGATTTGCAGGTACATATTCCATTTTGTATTCTTAACCCAGAGTTCAGGTTTTTCCTTTCATAAGCTTTAATTGGCTAAAACTGATTCCTTTTCATTCAAGTGAATAATTTCTAGGCAACAGGAAATTGAATGTAAGTGGCTATTAAAGGAGCTCTCTGGAATACTCACAGTGCATAAATTAGTTTTATAAATGATCTAAAACTAGTAAGTGGTCAAAATAATGTTCAGTTTGAGATTATGCAGATGAAGTTAGGGAGTAAAAACTAGCTTTTCAAATTATCTAAATAAACATTATTATTTTTTTTTATCATTGAGCACTGTGCTATTGCTGCTGATGAAGTTAGGTGAAAATTGTGAAAAACTGGCTGGAGAAGGTGTAACCAGGAATGTTTTGAGCCCCAAAAGGGCAACAGTAAATGCTTCCTTTTGTTTTCCTTTTTCAGGATTCTGTTGTAGAATGAATCAGAGATTGATGATAACTGATTTGAGAGGAGTGCACTGTGAACCTCACAATATCATTCCCTACTGGATGGCATGTAAATATGTCCATGTAGTGCTTAAGATTAATATTGAGTGATTCAACACTTTTTTTTACTTGAAAATTTCATTTCTTGTTCATCATAAACACATGTATTTACATACAAAATGAAAATAATGCCTATTGGATAGTAATGATTAATACTCATTCTCCAGGCTATTTTTGTTTCTTTTCATATATATTAAAACATTTTATCAAAGAAATATTGTGCACTAAAAGATTTAATAGTAGGTAAGAGCATATTTTTTAAAAAAATACTCCTTTTGCACACAACATCTTCCCTCTCCAAATCTAAATTCTAAGATATGACCACTTTTAGCTACTTTTATATTTAGCTTTTCCCTTAGTTACCTATTTGACTAAATAATTGTATTGCTATGTTATAATTTATCATCCATGATCTTTTTTTTTTAATTGTTAAGTCTTTCTCCTCTTTATTTTAGCAATGGGTTGTGGTAAATGTGCAATTTTATTTTGACATGAAAATATTTCAATGCATGATGATATTGCCTGATGGGTGTAGTGTTTTCTGCAGAACAGTTACAGGAACTCTTATAGAACTCTCTTCTATCCTGTTGTAAAGGTCAGAAAAAAAGCAGCAAACTGGGAGGGAACTAGCTTATTGCCAGAGTAATAATGTCTGAAGGCTTTCAGATTATGTTGTTTTTTCTTGCCTTCCAACTGTTTGTCTCCATCTTCTTCTTACAGCTCACAAAATGTAGGTGTTTGTTTTGTTAGCCACACCTACGACTTCAAAAATCATAGTCTAATAACCATTTTGGTAATCAATCACTAGGTTTCCTTGATGAAAACAGGATTTATCTGAACTCCCAATTTGTGTGATAAGAACATAGTAACTATTTTACCTTTTTTCTATCTTTCCTGACTCCCTCTGACCTTACCAAATATTAGAGTGTATCTTGATTTTTGCCTTCCAGTTTTACTTTATAACCATAATTATATCATTCTTGCTTTGTCTATTGGCTGATCTCTGTATGTTTAAAAACCAGTAAATATTATTTATATTATTCAGACTATAAATACTGTTCATCACAACGTTCCAATTGTAGTTTCTTCTTTACAGTGCCAGTATTTCAGGTCTTGTGCCACTCAATGGAGAAATGCTTCATTTATTTATTTATTCATTCAATAAATAGTTATAGGGCATCATCTATGTCAGGCATTGTTCTGGGCTCTTGTAAGACAAGGGTAAATGAAAACTACAAAGGTCCCTGACCTCATAGAGCTTATATTTCATTGAATAGGAATAGACAATAAAGAATGCACACGATAAGTAAGTAAATTAGATAATATTTTAGAAAGACATAAGGAAATGAAAACAAAGTAGAGTGACGAAGACCAGTTTTGCTAGGTTAAGGTTATAGTTTTAAATAGTGTGATCAGAATAGGTCTCACCTGAGGACAAGTTGAAGGCGATGGGGAAGTTAAGCCTGCTAATATCTAGGGAAAGAGAGTTTGAAGGGAAGGTACAGTAGAGGTGTGTGCCTAATCTTTGAGGCTGGGGTTAGCATTATGAGATGAGGTTGAAGATGTGATAGGGAGTACAAATGAGATTATGGGAGAAACTTAGTTTTACTCTGAATGTAGTTGGAGGCATTTTAGGGTTTAAGTAAAGAGGTTTACTGCTCTGTAGTGTATTTTAAAAGGATCACTCCTGTATTGAAGGAAATATATATATATATATATATATATATATATATATATATATATATATATATATATATGAGACAAAGATAAAAACAGAGACCAATTAGAACCTCTAACAGGAATGGAGAACACACATGATGTACCCTCCAACTTTGAGAATTCCCTGTCTTCTATGTCTTTGAAATTTCCATCATGTTTCGATTTTGTATGTTTCTAAGGCCCCTATTAGTTGAATATTCAATCTTCCAACATTGTAGATATTTATTGATCTTCCAATTAATATAGATATTGATTCTATATGTCTCTTAGTTTTTCTCTCAAAAGTTCTGCCTCTTGTCATTGATTTTATTTTCTGATTATTCTCTTGAAATTAATAGAACTTTTTAGATTCAAATTTTCTTTTTTGTCATTTGTTTTTGTTATCTCCATAGCATCTGTGTAAGAAAAAAGGGATTCTATGGAAAGTAACCTCACAGAGTGATCTGATCATAAATTCCCAACTGGGCAGGTCATGGGGTGTAATCACGCCTCAGGCATAAAACTTCTTTAGTGAAAGACTTTTCTTTGCCTTAAGCAATCCCTGTGCATTGTTTCTGTGAATCTAGGTTAAGACACCTTTGAAATGCCCCCTTTAAACCCAAACAACTCCTTCTGATATGTGACCACTCTGACAGACCCCTCCTTCAAACTATCCTGTATCCAGTCCCAGCTTTACTTTCTCCCGCCATCATGTAATCTTCCTTACCTTCTCTCCTTAATTTCAAATGCATAAAAGAAACTGTGAAACTTGTTCTTCAGAGCATTTGAAATCTTGCTGCCTGGTGTATGTTGTCAGTTTGGCTCAAATAAACTCATAAAAATTCTCTACAGGTTTGTGTTACCGAAGCCCAATAATTAAGTTTGTTCTGCCTGAGTGTTCTGGCCAAAAAAATGCACGAGCAGAGGTTTGCAATACAGAAAGAAATTAGTTTATTAGAATTGGCCAATTTGGAGATGGACAAACTCAAGCTTTGAAAGATCTGACTCCCTGGTGGTGTGTAGGTTACAGATTATTTGGGATAAAATCACAAAACACTGCTTTAGGGTTTCTGGGTTATATTAGGAGCTGATTGTTCAGAGGTGAGATAGAGTAATAAATAATTTCTTCAGGACTTGAGGACAGCTCTGAGGTCAGCTCCAGCATCCAGAACAAATGTCAAGGAGAGGTAGCCAAGGAGGGCATCTTAGAAATTTGGGGCTCAGGAGTTAAAACATAATTTAGATTAAGATGCTATCATTATCCTACCTTGGGCTTAAATCTTGTGACCATTAGTCACAACAAGGCTGTTGTCTTCTGCCACCTCAGGGTAAATGATCATCAAGGTGAGAGTCTAAGGTCAGGTCAGTAAAGTGTGCTGGGAGAGAGAAGAAGGGGGGAATGATTGTTTTAAAACTACAGTTCAAATCAAATCGGAATTAAAGGGACCTTGGTTTCATTTGTATGTTTCTTACATCTTCACATCCTATACCTGCACTGTCTTCTTAAAATCCTTTTAACAATGTTAGTGTGGTCATCCTGAGCCACATAACAACATTTTGGTCAATGATGAGCTCGATGATGTAAGAAACATCCAAACCTGGAGAGAATTTTTATGAGAGTTTATTTGAGCCAAAACAATTGCCAGGAAGCAAGATCTCAAATGTCTGCAGAATAACTGTTTTGCAGTTTCTTTTATGCGTTTGAAATCAAGGGAATATAAGGAAGATTACATGGAGGTGGGAGAAATCAAGGGGGGATCTGGATTACAGGACAGATAACAAGATAAGGTGCTGTCTTGAGGTTGGTTGTGCCTTCTGGGGATATTAACTCTGACATTTCAAAGATGTATTAACCTAGATGCACAAGGACAATGGACAGGGCTGGCTTAAAAAGCTTTCACTAAAGAAGTTATAGGCCTGGGGCATGATTACCCACCATGACCTGTCCAGTTAGGAATTTATGATTTATTACAGCGTCGCTTTTTCACCCACAGACTGAATATAAAGTGGTGACCCCATAATACAACAGAGCTGAAAAATTCCTACACTTAGTGATGACATGGCATCCCAATGAGCGATGCATTACACAAATAATTACTATTGTGTGACAATTTCCTACAGTACTAAGTAGAGTAACATACTATACACATTTGTAGCCTAGGAGCTATAGGGGAACAGAATTCATCACCCCAAAATGTTCCTTTGGTATGAGGATTATTTTAGGTTGGTTAATTTTAAGAAGCAGCAGACATGGGGGAATCTCTGAAAACCAAGTAGACGGTTACATTTGTAAGGGAAATCTTTATTTGTAAGGGTTGTACCAGGAAGAGGGGGGTGAATTTATCTATAGAAATTCTTAATCAATGCAGAAGGCAAGGACTTACATCTGCATAACAACCCCACCCTTGTTTACTGTGTTTTTCCTGCTAACCTCCCATAACTGACTTCCCCCACCTGAACATCTTTAATCTTCAGCTGTAGATGGTATTTAAGATGGTGGCTTTAGCCATTTTGGCAAGTTACTCTGTTTTTCTGGGTCTCTCCAGAGGTATATATGTTATTAAACATTTGTATTTCCCCTGCCACACTGTCTTTTATTAAAGAGTTGTATCAGCCAAAAACTCAAAAGGGTAGAGGGAAGGTTATGTTTCTTCCCCTGCAGAGTAATAGGCTCTACCATGCAGCCCAGGTGTTGTTGATAAAAAAAAAATGTCCAGCCTAAGAAAACAGTCTTAGTATATTGGAGCCAAACTGATAACAATTGCTGGGAAGCACAATCTCACTGAATTGAGAAAATGCTCCTGAGAATGGCAGTTTTGTAGCTTATTTTATAGGTTAGAATCAAAGGAGGAGACATAAGGAGGATTAATGAAATCCATTTTTGGTATAAGGGGGCGGGAGAAAGCCAAAGGGGAGGGAATCTCTGGGTTTGGATAAAAAGCACAATGGAGAGACACATACTTCTTTACATTGGTGGGTACAGGATAGTAAACATTTATAGCACATAGAGATGGTATGTGGGCAACAAGATAACAATGTGATCTGGTGCTCTGGTGCCAGCCATTGTGTCTTCGAGAGGTCTGGAAAAGAAGATTACTCTGACATTTCAAAGGTGTGTTATCTTAGACGCTCAAAGACCAAAGACAATTTCAAAGGTACATGTTGACCTTTGCCAGGGAAGCTACAGGTCTAGGACACAACTATCCACCATGACCCCGTTGTTAGTTAGGAATTTTTATACTCAGACCAGCTTGTGTGGATACTTTCAGTCTTTGAATTTGCCGCATTTAGTATGTGGTCACTTCTGTGTCCACAGTGTGTAGTTGGCTGTACCATCTAGGTTTGTGTAAGCACAATTCTGATGTTCACACTGCAGTAAAATAGCCAAATGATGCATTTCTCAGAATATATCCCAGGTGTTAAGCCGCTCATGACTATCGAGAGTTTTGTTTGTATTGATTCAATTTAGTTTTATTTCTCTGCTTTTCCTTAAATAATCTGTGCCTCCTTAATCATCATTTCTCCCATCTCTATCTTACTATTTATTTTCCTTGTTGAAGTTTGTCCTCAAATATATGGTATTTCTTGGATCTCTGTTCAAGTTTAATAATAAACCCAAAAAATAACACAAAAATAAAAAAGCCAACTTGTAAACTTGAGCACTTAGATGGGACTTGTCTCTGTCTCACTTGACAAAGAATAAGTGGGATGGAACTGACCTTTAAGCTCAAGGACTCCAAACACTTTAATTTGGGATGTATTTCAAGGTAGAGAACTCAGAATATACTTGTTATTTAGAAAATAAGTCTCCACTTTTTGGCTTCAAAGGTAAATGACTGCAGGTCTTTTGTGAGTGAAGGTAGAGGCAAGCTATTGGAGGTGGGGTAGGATTGACTACTGGTAAACAATTTCAGCCTCATTGTTTGCTATAACTGTTGCCAAATCTGAAGCTTGTATATATGGTTTTAAGCTGAGGCTCCCTTCACTATGAACAAAAAGGAAATACATTACATAAGCGATAGGTGCTCTTTTTGTTGTTGTTGTTTTTAAATATAACAAGGTATTTGACTAGGTTGAGATTTCCCTAAGGAAGTCACAATTATGAAGCAATCAAGTATTAAAGAGAGGTTAAGAAGATGAAAAAGGTAGAGAGCATATTCCAGGCATAGTATAATCAAAGGTTTTATATCAGGAGGGAGGATAGTTTGAATGAGATATGCATTTAAACTTTTCCTGTTATTTTATTCTGTTGTATTTTGTTGTTCTCATTATTATAGTGTTAATTGCACCATTTTGCACACAGTGTCACTAATAGCAATGATTAGTTGTCACAACAAAGGCAAAAAATAAAAATATTAATATATACACCTTAATTAAATGATTGCTAAAAACAATTAGCAATTTTGAGCCACCAATGTGTATAATAATTGATATATGTTATTTACAATATTACGGTTATCCTTTAATATGCAAATTTAGAATTTGAAATTCAGAGAACAGAAATAATGGACTAAGGTCACAACCACCACAATAGGTAAAGCTATGACAAACCCAAGACTGTATTTCACATTGCAGCTGTTTTCTCCATAACACCCTATGAAATAAAACCATGGATTACAACAATAGAAAGATAGGGGGTTACATATGGGGATTTTTATAATGACTTGCATGTTGTTTTGATTTATTTCCTCCATGAAGCAGACGTCATAGTCCTTCATCTAAGGCACATATACGTAGGATTACACAGAAATTCAGTACAGAGCTAGAAATCAGGAACTGGTGTACTCAACTTTCACTGGTTGTGTTTCATTGTTTTTTAAAGATCTTTAATAATAAAGTCTCACTAATTTAAAATAGGGGGGACATCAGGGAGATATAAAATAGATTAACATTAGATGATGGAACTCCCAGTTTGATTTTTTAACCCGTGTGTGTGTGTGTGTGTGTGTGTGTGTGTGTGTGTGTGTGTATGCCGCATATGTGCATACCATGTGTCCACAACTGTCTGGTATATGTGTTGCTTCTCACTTTGGGCACGATTGTGCAGAATCTTTTCTACAGCTGATTTACTAATCTGCCACATAGACTCATTTTAAAATCATGATTCTTTTATGAAACAAGTTGTCTCTTACTCGTAATACTTAGGTAGCAAAATGCCTGTTATTAGTGTGGCTTGATATATTCCATTGCTGAAAATCCTCCTCAAAATCTGAAGCTAAGAAAATGTACTCCATTTTTCATAATTATACCTTTGGAAATCACCATTTCTGCCGGATGCAAGTCGAATGCTGCTGCGTAGGATGTATGATTTATTCTTTTGTTACAGGTGGACACACCATAGAGGTGAAGAAAGACAGTAGATCAGGTGCAAAAACACATTCAATGATGTAAAAAAATTTTTTTCTGAACTTACGTCTTCCATCAGTATTCAGAGCTAAGCATCATTTGGAAAAAAAAAAAAAAATCAATTCAATAAAAATACACAATTGCTAACTGGAACCATGAGTGTTTGGCATTGTTTTCCAGGAGACTGGATGGGTGGTTTGTTTTGATCACCTCCACTGTGACCCACACCATTCATTTACAGTTGGGCTTGCTGAAATAACAGCTGGATCTTGGGCAGCAAGGTTTTTCTCTGCCAAGTTAGCCAAGCTATTTAGGGATAAAATATGTGACCTTGTTCTCATTAACCCAGTCTGTACCCAACTGAGTTAACTCCTCCAGTTTGTACTGGAGTGTGTGTGCTGTTTGCAACAGCAGACAAGCAAAAACGTGTGTAACGTGATGGATATAGACAACATTTTCATTTTAAAATGAAAGGTTTCCTTGAAGAAGCCCATATCAGCCTTTTAATTAATCCCTATTCACCAAAGCATTCAATGAGATACCAAACTGTCACATAGATGATACTATTAATCTTTGGCAAATTCCTATGTCTCTGGTTTAGAAATGGTGATCTGTCCTCAGTCCATGTGTCCTCAGGCCATGATGTATTACCAAGCCCAACGCTGACTACAGAAGATCTAGTCCTCTGCTGCCTGTATTACAGCTTCTTAAGTCACTTGTGCTACTTTTATTTATTCATGAAACTTGTCCTGCTCTATCTCAGGCTATTCATAGATTAGTTTCATCATTTGAATCTATGTTTAATTAGCTCCCCAAATCTGCCACTCATCTCTGAAAGTGTATGTTAATTTGGCTGTTGTTATCAAATACTTTGGGGTTGACCTAATATATTGCCTGGGAAATAGAGTTTGATGATTTTTCTTATTTGGACTTGTCAGTGATAGAATGTGTTAATACATGGATTGTTTGAACTATACATTGGCAGAGTCCTTCTTTACAGAGGGTGGTATCATTTTGTTAAAAGTCTTATACATAAAGTATGGCCATTTTTGTACCATTTATCAGTTTGGGAAACTATCTCAATGGCTTCGGGCAAAGTTTCATTTTTTTAAATACTTGTTTTCTATCAGTTTCTCAGATGATTAAAAGTGGTGCATATATTTGGTTCATACCAAACTAAATTGTGCTACTGCAAGCAATCCAACACTATTCTATTTGTGAGAGGAAATGTTTCCTAATTTTCACCATAAATTTGCACTGCTTAAAACACCATGGAAGAAGGTATATGTAGAACTTGGAGGTTTTTTGTTTTTTGATTGTATAAATACTTGTGATTTTTTTCTGAAAGAGAGCTTGTTGCAAAACTGCAGCAGTGATCTAGCAATTCAGCTACTGCATAAGCTATCTTACTTATCAAGTGTTATATTTCAAATGTTTAAAAGGCCTACACATTCCTGTAGTCCATCGTCTCATTTTACATGTGAGGAAGTGAGTCTCAGGAAGGCTTCAGGAAGCAATGTGATAATACATCAAGGGGGAACTCACATCTCTTTATTTCATTACTGAACAAATACATTTGTACTGGTATTTTTAAAGTACAATGTATTATAACATTCATAGGCATACTTTAATTTGTCTGATACCTGTATTTCTGTAATAAGAGAACAATATACATAATCTCCATCTTTTTCATTACTGAAAATGGCGAAGCCAGGTTGGCTAAGTCAACATTAGCAATGTCAATATGAGTCAACATCCTGCTTCAAATATTGTCTCTCTGACTCTTCAAATTCATGAGGTATGTATGCTAACAAAGTACCAAGTTCAAAAGCTTTCTGTATTTGGCAAACAGAAATGCAAAGTTGTTACTGATTCCTCTGTTACTCTTTTTAAATGCAAAGTTGTTACTGATTCCTCTGTTGCAATTAAAAAAAAAAAAAAGTAATTCTACAGCTCCTGGAAGCTATTTTTAGTGTTTGTTTCAGCATTGTTTTTCTGGGTTAGGATTTTAAGCAAACATGGAAAGTAAGTGGTTGGTGAAAGGCTTTCTTGAAACATTTATTGAGCACCTAGTTCATGAAAAGCTCTGTTCTAAGTACTAGAGATGGTTAACAAAACTTTGACCCAGGCTTTGAAGTATTCAAATTACAGAAAATAATCAATTGTATCACTCAAAACAACAACAGCATAGCTGGACTAATATCAATGTTCTACACTAAGTGCTATGGGAATATAATGAGTGATTAACTCATTATTTTGGGGAGGTCCATATGTTTTTTAGAGTAGAGGTGGAAATTAAACACTAGACTCCAAAGGATAATTGGAATTCACTAGGTGGACAAGTGAGGAAGAAGACTATAAGCTAAGGAAACAGAAAGAAGGCTAAATGATGGAGGTAAAAATACAAGGGCATATAAGGGTAAAGGAGTCCATACGGTTAGCATAAAAGGTGTGTGGTGAGGAGTGGGCAAGGTGTATGGTTGAGTAAGGCAGGGTATGGCGGGGTAGGTGGAGCCCAGACAACAGTCCTGAGTACTTTGTTAAGAAGCTTGTTTGCTTTTGGTGTGTGTGTGTGTGTGTGTGTGTGTGTGTGTGTGTGTGTGTGTGTTTAATATCAGGCATGTTCTTGTTTCTGGGGCCATGTTGTTAGTAGGCATGTGCATGTGGAACTAGCACAGTCCCCTTTCCCATTTCTCTCTAAAGTAGTTAACTGATGTGTAATCTTTAATGCATCTCAGGTGGTAGAAAAATGAACCCTTTTCTTGGTAAATGTTAATACTGAAGAATTTGAAGGAAATCATGAGTAGAGCTGTTTTTGTCAAAGCAAAAGAAAAGTTCTCATCAACCTTGTACTTTGCACATAAGTTGAGGATAATTGCATACATTATTCATCTTTGAAATATGACTTTTGTTTAAAGCTACTGGAGATTTTACTTTCACTTTTTATTTGAAGGTGTTAGTCTGAAAGTGAAAAGAACCTAGCAGATGAAGGTTGAACATATCACCAGCTAGTGCAAGGAAATTCAAGGTCAAAAATTAACTCCTTACCTTTATGAAAGACCTCATTTAATAGAAAACATAGCAGAGATACTCTATATGGAATTTCCAGCTTATTTGGGGAAAAATATATGTCAGTTGAAGTATTCAACAATCAAGCTAAAATTACTTTTAGTTTGTTTAGTATTATTTTCTTTTTTTCAATTTTGGTCACTAATATTGTGGTTTATCAAATATGGAATCTTCAGAATTTGAGAGCTCTGTGAATATTCAGTTCAGTCTTCTCTCAATTAGAGCTCATATTTATAGTCTTTTTTCAGAGTAGAGTCCAATTAGCATATTATAAATAATGCAAATATGAATGAATCAGTGGGTAAGAATTCTGCCAAAATTCATTGCTCATTTTCAACATATTGGTTTTTACAAATATCTCAAGTTAGTCTTAATGTAAACACTTTCAAAGTAGTATTATATGTATTTCAGTCAATAATTCATTTAAATTACACAGAATAATGTCAAACCGAAATTGACTGCAGATAATTGTTACAATTTCTTCAAGTTTGGCAATCCTGTTATAAGAAATGATCTCATTTTTCCTTAGTAATCCTGATTTTTCATCATTATCAAGAGAGCAGAAAAATTCAGCCTCTTAACTTCTTTCAATAAGTTTGATTTAATCAGACTAATTGACAATATTTAGGTATTCACATCCTTATGTTTGATGTTTTGTGGTATGTAAAAAAAAAAAAGTAAACCAGACCTTCTATCTTTAAATAATGTCTGTGACAAATACACATAGAGAGAGAGAGACACCTGAAAAAAATATTTCGGAAAGTGAAGATTAAATGGGCGTAGAAGGAAGACATTTATGAGCTGTTGGTGGTCAGGAAGAAGGTCAAGGAGTCTTGATCAACTATGAGTTAAATTCAAGTCATCATCAAATGTTTAGGTTCAGGGCCACACTCTTAAAAAGAACAACCCAATCTTTCTCAATTTTGGTGGAAGAGGTAGGAATTAAACATTAGATGCCAAAGGATCATTGGAATTCACTAGGTGGACAAGTGAGGAAGGAAACAGAAGAAAGCTAAGGGATGGAGATAAGAATATAAGGGCATATAAGGTAAAGGGGTTCATATGTTGGTCATCCTTGGGGCCAGCCAGTGCTCTTTGAGCATTAGAGAGAGAGAGTTTATTGGCCCCAGTGGAAGATACATTTTTTTTTCTTAGGTATTTTTCAGTTTCTTTTCTCTGCAGGCAGGTTTGGTTTTGGATAAAGAGTGTCAAGATAGAAGTTTCCTAAACATGTCTGCATACCAATCTTTCCAAATCTGGTCCTTACCCACACTCCTGTTTCATTATTATAATTATAATAATTATTATTTATTTTTCAATTACAAGTGATATTCAAAATTGTATTACATTCAGGTGAACAGCATAGCAATTAGACATTTATATGACTTAAGAAATGATCCCCCCAATAAACTTAGTACCCACCTGACACCATACACTCGTATTACATACAGCATTATTGACTATATTTCCCATACTGTGTTTTACATCCCTGCGAGTATTTTGTAACTGCCAATTTGTACCTCTTAATCCCTTAATCTTTTTCTAATCCTGCCCACTAGCCTCCCTCCCACCTACCAATCCAATCATCAGTTTGTTTTCTGTATCTATGAGTATCTTTCAGTTTTTTTATTCATTTATTTTGTTTTTCAGATTCCACGTGTAAGTGAAATCATATGATATTTTTCTTTATCTATCTGACTTAATTCACTTAACATACTACCTTTTAGGTCCATCTATGTTGTGACAAATGATAAAATGTATTCTTTCTTATGGCAAGTATAATTCCATTGTGTATATGTACCACTTCTTCTTTATCCAGTCGTCTGTCAATGAATACTTAGGTTGAGTCCATATCTTAGCTATTATAAATAATGCTGCAATGAACATAGGGGTGAATGTATCTCTTTGAAGTAGTGTCTTGGATTTTTCCAGATAAATATCCAGAAGTGTAATGGTTGAGTCATAAAGTTGTTCTATTTTTAATTTTTTTAGGAACCTCCATACTGTTTTCCATAGTTGCACCAATTTGTAAGCCCACCAACAGTGCATGAGGGTCCCCTTTTCTCCATATCAACACTTGTTGTTTGTTGCTTTATTGATGACAAATAGCCATTCTCATGACAGCCATTCTGACAGGTGTGAAGTGATATCACATTGTGGTTTTAATTTGCATTTCTTTGGTGATTAGTGACATTGAACATATTTTATATGTTTATTGGCCATCTGTATGTCCTCTGCCCATTTATTAATTGGATTGTTAGGTTTTTGGTGTTAATTTGTATGAGTTCTTTATAAATTGTGGATATTAACTGCTTATAGGATGTATCATTGGCGAATACCTTCTCTCGTTTATCAGGTTGTCTTTTCCTTTTGTTGGTGGTTTCCTGTGCTGTGCAAAAACATTTTAGTTTGATGTAGTCCCATTTGTTTATTTTCTCTATTGTTTCCCTTGCCTGAGGAGACATATCAGAAAAAAATATTACTAAAAGTAATATCAGAGAGTTTACTGCCTACATTTTCTTCTAGGAATTTTATGTTTTGGAGTCTTACATTTAAGTCTTTAATCCATTTTGAGTTTACTTTTGTATATGGTGCAAGAAAGTGGTCTAGTTTCTTTTTTTTATTTTGCATACATATGTCCAGATTTTCCAACAGCATTTATTGAATAGACTGTCTTTACCCTATTGTATATTCTTGTCTCCTTTGTCATAGATTAGTTGACATATAGGCATGAATTTATTTGTGGGCTCATTATTCTGTTCTATTTATGTGTCTTTTTTTATGTCACTACATGCTGTTTTGGTTACTATAACCTGTAGTATAGTTTAGTATCAGGTAATGTGATCCCTTTAACTTTGTTCTTCTTTCTCAAGATTGCTGTGTCTATTTGGGGTATTTTGTGGTTGTATATAAGTTTTGGGATTATTTGTTTTAGTTCTGTGAAAAATACCATTAGTATTTTGATAGGCATTGAATTGAATCTGCAGATTGCTTTCAGTAGTATGGACATTTTAACAATGTTTATTCTTCTTATCCATGAGCATGACATATGCTTCCATTTATTTTTATTTTCTTCAATGTTTTATAGTTTTCTGAGTACAGGTCTTTCACCACCTTTATTTAATTTATTCCTAGGTATTTTACTTTTCTTGATGAAGTTGCAAATGGGATTGTTTCCTTAATTTTTCTTTCTGATAGTTCATTAGTGATGTATAAAAATGCCACCAATTTCTAAATATTAATTTTGTATCCTGCTAGTTTAATAAATTCATTTGTCAGTTCTAATAGTTTTTTGGTAGAATCTTTAGGGATATATATATATATATATATATAGTGTAATTTCATTGCAAATTATGACCATTTTACTTCTTCCTTTTCAATTTGGATGCCTTTGTTGTTGTTTTTCTCGTATCTGTTTGCTGTGGCTAGGTATCTGATATTGTTTTGAATAAAAGTGGTCAAAGTGGACATTTTTGTCTTGTTCCTGATCTTAAGGAAAAATGCTTTTAGCTTTTCCCCATGTACTATTGATCCAATATCTATCATATTATATAGAAATTATGAAAGACATACACTCCTATCGTCGTTCTGCCCATGTGCTTATTTAATTTTGTATTTGGGCATAAAGTTAATTCAAATACATACACACACTCTCATGGGTTGACAAAGAATGAGTGAAGAAGTCTTGACTCCATAAAATAGCCTATTCTGAACCAGCATAAGTGTTTTTATTCACTGCTTTTTTAGTTCAGTTTTATCTAAGATAGCATTATATTACTTAATTGTTTTTGAAGATACGTATAAACCATCACCTGTAGATAAGGATATTACTCAGATGAACATTGTGGAAGCTTTGGGATATTTTTTCTGTAATATATCTTCACCATTATTTTGAAAGGAAATAATCAGTCACCCAGAGATGAACATTCAGATTGCTTAATGAGCACAATTATGACCTCTGTTTTAACCAAAGTCATTTATGTGCACTCACAACTCACGTATAACAATTACATTGCAAAATGCTTTATTATTCTATAAATAACAGTTTGTTTTGTGTAAATGTCACATTAAATCTAAAGCCCTGAAGTGCAATGACCTTCAGAGGTACAGTAAAAATTTCTCAAATATTCACTCTAGAAGAAAGATTAAATTTCTAAAAACAGGAATTATCTTCCTTATCTGAAAAATGAGAGAATTGGACAAAATAATCTCACCAGACCTTTCAGCTCTTAAGTCTTATAATGTTATGTCTTTTCCTCTTTTAATAAATAATTCCTCAAAATTAAATAGAACACATCTTTGAATCTAAAAAGTATATTATGTAGTAATAAATAATAACATTTATATTTATGGTAAAAATATTTATTTTCTATATTTCTTATAAAGGAAACATATTTTTAGCTATCTGAAACCACTTAGGAAAACAGCCACACAGATGATCAACCATATGGCATTAATAAATGTATAACCAAAACAGACATGAAACATTTTATGTTTTAACCAAACTGCTAAACTAACTCATGAAAATGTCATATATTACCTATTTAGCTGAGGGTTTTATTGAAGAGAAATTGTGTCATAATTAACAATTAGCATAGGACTGACAATTCTGTTTTATGATTACTTCTCAAACAAATTAAGGAAGATGAATTATCTTTCATTCATGTTCAGTTACAGCTCTATGCAATTATACATAGGGGGAAATATAAATCTCTGTAATTATATAAAAATGATTCAGTCATGTCTATGAGTAGCATTTACCCAGAAGGTGCTATGGAGAATAAAATCACTATAGTTAAAGACATAGAAGTTTTACATAGATCAATAGTTTTTGAACTATCTTCCACTGAGGTCCCTCTATCTCCAAAGATATGGAGTATAGAAGTGAAAAACCAAAAAGGATGCCAATTTGGAAGACCTTATGCCTCTCCCACTGCAGCATCCTTTAGTTCATCTTCTTTTGTTTATATTTGTATAATGTAGTTATATCTATAATTTTGATTTCTTCAAATATTCCAGTGCTTTAGATTTTTTTTTAAATTCTGTTAGTGAATATATTAACACTATATTAAATGATCCAAATAAACACAGGACTATAGAAAAAAATAGGAGAAAAAGAGAGTAACTGATAAAAGCCAAGGAGAAAGACATTTAAAGAAAATAAGCATAATGTATTTAAAAATCTGTTAGTATAATTTGATGTACTATCCACATCTACAAAATGAATACGGTGAGATAAGAGTGTTGTTTATTTTGTTAATTTTCTACCTAGAAATGGAAATATCTTAGCATAATTAGTCCATTAGTGTTCCCTCCATGTTATCTCTGCAGTATTGTAATTAACACAATATTATGTTTTTTACAAATTGAAGACCAACATATTTTCCTCAGTGGAATTACAATGAAAACACATTGAGTTTTTTGATACTGCTGGATATCCAAACATTCAAACTTTAATGAAAAGCATGACATTTACTTCAAAACTGCTCTTTTCTCCATTGCAAAGTACTGAACAGCAAAGTTGTTAAATGTGATTTTATGTTTTCAATTGTGTTAATAAAAATGGCAAATTATACCAAAACAAACAAACCAGTTCCACTATCATTTTAAGACTTATAAAACCAATTTTTATTTAGAAGAAAGGCATAGTCTATACACATCTATCCCAGAAGACTAAGTGAAAAACTGTAGGGGTGTAGACTTCCGCTGATTGAAATTGCATGAAGGCTTGGCCAAATGGAAAGGAGGGAGAGGCTGGAACACCTTCGTAATTGAGTTGCTGAGGCACCTGGTTTGACCAGAACAGAGAATTCCCATAACAGAGTTTTGGACAAAGAAGTAAGAAGATAGGAGAGGAACTTCTGGTCAAAATGGTGGAGGTAAATGCTTTACTTGCAAACTCCCACAACCACGTCATAATTACAAATAAATTATAGAACAACCACTTTTGAGAACTGTCTGAAGACTAGCTAAACAGAATTATTATAACTAAGAATATAGAGAAGAAGCTACATTGAGACTGGTAGGAGGGGCAAAGGTGTGAAACAGGCTGGTCCCACACCCACATGAGACTTAAGAATCAGGAGGGATGTCTCAGCATCAGAGGATGCTCCCTCCCCCAAGGAGCCAGGGGCCCCAGCCCCACACTACCAGTGCCAGGAAGAGGAGACCCCACAACATCTGGCTGTAAAAAATCTGCAGGGATTCAGTCTGAGTGAGACAAGGGTCGCTGGACACCCAAGTGTTCCTCTTAAAGGGACCACGCATGGATTTTCTAGCTGACAAATCCAATTGCTCTGAGCTGCAGCACTGGGCAACAGCTCAAAAAGCACCAGGGACATATGGGGAGGAACTGAACTATCTGGCTTCAGAACAAGGGCTGGAAGGGAAGCTCTCTCCAGGACTGAAGTGTTGGTCATCAGCACAATTGTTCCTTTCTTGAGCCATCACCTGATATAGCCTGCAGGCACAGACGGGCACCAAATCTGAGTCTCCATTAATATGACTAACAGTGTTCTCTCCACCTTGTGTTTCTCTGAGACCCTACCCTACACAATTCACTTGCCAGCTCAAACCTCTTTCGGAGAGTAATCCACACAAGGAGCTGGCCTGGGCCAGTGAGGGGAACTTTGCTAAAATCTCTTAAAGGTCCACAAACCCCAAACAGCTGGCCTGGGCTTGCCTCGTGCCTCTTGCTAAGCAGCCTCTTGGAGCATAGCCTCTTGCAAGTACCTCCAAGCCTAGCACAGGCAGCTATCACCACAAATCACTTTGTAGCTTCTACAAGGTACCCCTGGGACAGATAAAGGCAGTGACTGACCTGGGCCTGCACAAGAGCCCTGCCCAAGAGGCTCCAGATCGAGCAAACTAGTGACCGGCTTCGGACCACACCAGAGCACTGTCCAACCACCTCCACAAACAACACACCCAAAGGGCAGACTCAGCAAGCACCAGAGCCCTGCCAAAGTGAATCCTGCTCAGTAGAGTCGGCCTCTACACAGCAGTTCCTCCACTGTAGTTGCAGCCAGTCCTCACAGCCAGTCAGCCTGAGGGTCATTCCCTCCCACTGATGTGCAAACAGCAAACAAGGCTCAACAACAATGAGAGGGCACACACAACTCTTACAGAGGACATCCCTGAAACAACCAGCTCATGTGAACAGCAAATCAATTAACGTAATGTACCACATACACAATATGAAGGATGGAATAATTTGATTGTATTAATAGATAGAGAAACAGCATTTGACAAAATCCAGCATCCATTTAAGATAAAAACTCTCAGGAAAGTGAGAATAGAAGGAACATACTTCAACATAATACATGCCATATATGACAAACCCACAGCTAACATCTTACACGTTTTAAGGGGTACAGTTGAAAAGATCTCTGTAGGACTAATCAGACTCTCTGTGGGTAGGGAGTTAAGATGATACAAAAGATTAATGTCCCAAACATATATACTTTTACATAACTAAGCATTTTAATATCAGTTCAGTAAAAATAAAAAAGGCCGGATAGCATATGAGAACAAGTCACGTGTATCTTTGAGAGAAAATGAAGTATTTTCAGAGCATTAGCCCAAAATAACCCATTAATAAATCCTAATCCCAATATTCATAAATATGTCATTCTGAACCACAAACAAAGCCCATTTTCTCAGTTGTCAAACCAGAAATTTGATACATACCATATTGTCAGCTAACAATTGTTATCTTTGGTACTGCGATTAAGGGATGTTTAAGATGCTCCACACTGTCTCCTGTTCATACGCCTGTTTACACGTGAAAGGTTCGGAGGTTCTTTAGCCACTGGAGTTCACTAGTTCTAATTTACCAACTTATTGTCATAATAGAAGTTGGCCAAATTTTCACAGCTAAAACACCACCTGTAGTGATTTTGCATTACCTTTTCTTATAGTTCACATAATATTTCTTTAATAATATTTCAGTTTGGTGATATAAATAAAGAATACATGGAGAGCTTTAGTTATCTCTTCCAGCTGAAATGCCAGCAGTAATGTTCTAAGTCTTGCTACTTATAGTACTTGCTACTTACAGTACTTGCTACTGGGTATCCTGATCTTGGAACCTCTCCATTGGTTTCTCTGGTCAGAGCCAACTCTGAAATAATAAAACGTGGAGATAAGTCTTTTGTGTCATCTTTATCCCCACTTGACTGATTTCATAGGATTAATAAGAGTAAGAACAATGATTCAGAAAAGTGTAAAAAGCTTATTTTAAAATATTCTTGATTGCACAATGTAATGTAATTGAAATGACTGGTTGGTTCTATTTTTGAGTACCTCAGCATTCCACAGTCCGGTCAAAGTTCTAACTTCATGCACATTTCTGAAAAAAGAAAATGTAGTTGAGGTATTTATGTAGCTCAGATTGTGTTGTGTATTTAGTTGTACTATAACCCCAAGATCTATACTGGTAGGCTGAAACAATAGAGAAACAAGTCCTAAATTGAGACACTCATTTTTTGTTAAGCACTTGGTAAGTGAAGATTATTCTGGTAAAGTTAAAGGCCCTACCAATGCAGAATTTGAAATGCTCATTTCTGCCATTATACTTCAACTTAAATTATAACCATCTTCTTTAACAAATTCTAGAAACCTATACAATGATTTTAATGAAAGTATCCCCCGAAAATAATGCCATTATATTTTGCTTTAAAATGTATACTGAACACATATTTCAGATTATCTTTAATAATAGAAGCATATCTGTTTTATTATATATTTTTTGTATAAAGACAGATATAAAGTACCAATTCAACTGATTTCAGAAAGTAATTATTTCTTCTAACAATGTATGAAATTCTTATAAATAAAGAATTCCAGTGAAATTAGACTTGTTCTTAGATAATTGTAATGTAATTCAAATGGGGTTGTTTCTATTTTAGAGTAAGTCTTCAAAACAACGCAATATTACTGTAAAATAAAGACTAAAATACAACTGCCTAAATTCAGCAATTAGAATCTATCCTCTGGGATAGATAGGTTATTTGTGGTTTTTGCCAATTGTTTCTATCATTAAGTAGAACACCATAACTGTTCCCTTGTGCATGCCATTCTCCTCTGTGTCCTAATATCAGCTCATAGCATGCAATATACTTACTACAGAAAACAAGATGGTCGTCTAATTTGAAGACTGTCTCTTTCCTGTTGAATTGAGATGAGGCCATATGTCATATATAGCACAGCCACAGTGGCAGCTCACAGAGTTTCCCTCCCAGGCCATATCCCAAGCTCCTGAGGTATTCTGTTCTTGAATTCTTCATAGCACATAGGCATAACTGGCTGGTTATATCAATAAATGTGTCTCAATAAATGAACATTGATTAACTGGCTATTATCTCTGTATTCTTAGGCATATCACAACTTCTTAAGCTGTTATCTTAAACTTTTGTGTTCCATTCTAGCTCTAAGACTGTCTGATCACCAAGATTCTAGACAGAGACATGTTAAGCTCACCCCTTTCACTTAAACTAGAACACCGATGCTATAAATGATTGTACATCAAATTTATCATCAAATTGGATAAAAACACATAGGGCTTTATTTGGTGAATATTTAATTATATATATATATATATATATATATATATATATATATATATATATTTCAGATTTTAATGCTTCCCTTGCTAAATTGCTGTAAATATTATGACATATATGTAAATATTATGATATATATGCATACATATAAAACTGTAGATTATTATATATAATACAGTATATATAAAGGCAATAGTATATTTTATTATGTATTACATATTACACACGGTGAATTAATTGAGAAAAGTGTATGTCTCCATAAGCCAGATTTTAGCCAAACATTTATCACAATATCATTCATCTAGGTCAGAGGTTACCAAACTTTCCATAAAGGGCCAGATACTACATATTTTACATTTTGCAGTCCATATGGTCTTAGTTATAACTACTCAACTTTGCTATGGTAGCACAGAAGTAGTCATAGACAGTACATAAATGGATAAATGTGGCTTTGTTTTCATAAAGCTTTATTTAGAAAAAGAGGTGGTGGGCTGAACTTGTCTTTTAAGCCATAGTTTAGCAATGCCTAGTCTAGGTCATTTGGAAACATACTGAATATATTTACACTCTAATAAACTATGTGCTTTGCTATCGTGGTTTCATTTCTGACACAGCAAACAATGTCTAGAGAGATTACTAGTTTATAGGTGCTGATATTATTTTCCTTCTCATACATAAAAAATCAAGGAATTCTAGCACAACTATCAATGCAAGTAATTTATTATTATTATGAACTCTAATGAAGGAAATTTTATTAAATTGGAAAGGTATATACTATTATTTAGACCTATAGTGTCCCATTCAGTAGCTCGTAGACAAGTGTGACTATTTAAATAGGTATAAAGTAGGTAAAACTGACACAATTAAAAATTCTGTTTTTTAGTGTATGACACATTTCAAATGCTCAATAGTCACATGATTCTAGTGGTTATCATATTGGAGAGCTTAGAAAACATGTCCATTATTACAGAAAGTTTTATTGGACAGTGCTGAGACTAAACCAAAGCCACATATCCAACCATTAAATATAAAAAGAGATATATTCTCAAAGAAGTGACAGAATTAAAGTGTGCCAGAAAGAAATAAATTCTAAACTTTCAGAATCTATAATTTTACATTTCAGACTTTCAAAGATTTCCATGACATTTCCTGTAGATTTGTGTCATGCCCTTGTATAATTCAAAAGGAAAATTCCAGTTCAGAGTCTGCGATGTAAGTGTCACCTATCAAAGCTACTCAACAAAATTGCTGAGGGCCACCAAATTGCTTCTTGTTGACTAGTTGGAACTTGTACTACTCAGAACTTTTAAATAATTTTGAGAAATTTTAATTAAAAAAATCTGAGCTTTGGTCAACATTGCTCAAGCAGTAGTTTGCCATAATCAGAAGAGTCTAGATGCTGCTGGTAACCTTTGAGCACTTCTTGTAATAGCAGAAGTCAAACGTGACTTGTATTCATCTTTTGTTATCAGCAAATATTGAGTATTGCAATTTTAATACAGTTTTTCTTTCTTATAATGTGTGTACATGTTTTTGGCATCATATGTATATACAAATATGTTTTTTGTCAAAAAACTATAAATCTATAGTTATAGTTTTAAAACAATTTTAATAGTTTTTCCTTTCTTAAAATGTGTATACCTTTTTTGGCATCGTGTGTGTGTGTGTATGTGTATGTTTTTTGTCAAAAACTATAAATCTATGTATCTGGCATATATGAGTATCTATATTTACAGTATAGATAAACTGTATTACTGTATCTATATAGACTATAAACTGTATCAATATAGATATAGGTACAGAAATAGATATAGATATAGCTATAGCTATAGCTATAGATATAGATATAGATATAGATAAACTCTATTACATTGTTACTGCCCCTCTATGAACTCAACCCAGGGTATTAAAAATATTTTTATTCGTATTTGTATAATGAAGGGCCTAAAAAAATTTGAGTTAAGAATGTCTTGGCTTCTAGAAGTCTTTTGTTCCTTCACAAGTTTTCTCTACTGAAATGTTTCAGAAATTTCAGAAAAATGTTGAGATTCTAAAAGAAAGTATACAGAATAGGTTTTAATTTTTTAATCTAGTCCAAGGAAACAGGCTTGAATTAATTATCCACAGTTTCTAATATATAATCAAGGATTTTAACAATATTTAGATGTTGAATTGCCAAGCTATTAGCAGCCAAGAGATTTGATTAGACATCCATATTAATAAACACCTGTCATAATAGTGTAACAGATGTTCTAGAAGCACAGCTAACCCAAAATGTAGATTTAAAAATTTTGGTCATATTCCTTTGCAGTGTGATACCTAAATTAAATTTCATGACTTTATGTTATTTGTTATACTGGAATTCAATTGCTGAAATAATTTCTCTGAATAGAAAAATGTTTTCTATTTTAAATTATGGAAAGCTTTTATTGAAAGCAAAGCTATTTACAGACATTTGAAATTATCATTTAAAAGTACATTAATAAAATATTGATGTGGCACGTGTATGTTTGGGGTGTGTGTGTGTGTGTGTGTGTGTGTGTGTGTGTGTGTGTAAAATATAGACATGTATATACTACATAATTTAGGACTTACTATTTTAAAATTTTTGGTAGTTGAGATCCACTTAATGTAATTTTAATTGATACTCATATGTAAGTGACATAGACTTATAGTTTTTGACACAAGGCTTATTTGTTCAACACTGGTTCACTCAATACAAATGTTTTTATTATGAATTAAATTACTGAAACTAACATATTCTCTTTCTTCTAGGAGCATATTGCATGAAAATAGTATATATAAATAACATGTAAAGAAATATTGATTATTTTAATACATTTAATAAATTAGCAATGATGTTATCAAAGAAACAAATGCATATATAAAACAAAGAGCTATTTATAGTTGATTTGAGAGGATATTTTAGTGTATAAGTGTGCTTATTTTTCTCAATACAATTCCTATTATGGAAAATTTCTTATGCGATTTGTATGATGTTTAGCAAGCATCAATTTAAGGGAGTGTGTACTAGTTAACTCTGCCAGAGAATTAAGGTATCTGTCTCAAGTAATTTCCAACATCATATGCATATATTAATAACATGCATAGACCTCTGTAGAAATTTGAAGTATACAAAAATACTTCCATATGCACAAACTCATTTAACTCAGGAAATTATTCAATGAGGTGGGCATGACTGACATTACTATGCCCCTTTTAAAGATGGTAAATCCAATACTTAAAGAAGTTAAGTATGCAATGAGAACTTGTAAGTGGCCACTGTCCCCACCTCACCCCCTCGAGACTGCAGCAAAGTGGCATAGCATCCAGCCCTGATGTTAACAGCATCAGTTCCAGCAGAAGCAGAAACTAGTTGTTAAATGGAGTAGTAGAAATACCCAAGAATAGTGACCAAAATAAACAACCAAGAGAGAAATATTCTGGACAATACAGAAGGCTGAACATATCCTGAAAGTTGTAAGGAGACAAATCTTTGTTTATAGAGAGTAGGTATTTTATATACCCATTTAATTAACAGTTCAAGTTGCCAATCTAACAAAAAAGTGTGTGTGTGTGTGTGTGTGTGTGTGTGTATATACCTTCAGGTGATGGAAAATAATTAACCATATAACTTCAAGTGATGGAAAATTAACTGTGTTTCAAAATTTATTATGTCCATGAAATTTATATCTCTTTTCATTTGTTAATTGACTTATTTTAATCCATAATCATGGCTAAATGCTGAAACTTCTGCTTTTGTGTTAAATCTCAAATATCATCTTACTATAAATTTAGTTCTTGAAATACACAAGTTAGTGCTTCTCTTCCTACCCCTCCCCCTTTCCACAAGCCACCAGACTTCCACAGCCTATTTGACACAATGTCAATCCTGATACCTTAGTTGGTCATACGAATTTGGTCTTAAATGTTTTGAAACATCTCTTTCTATTAGCTGCTGCTTGTTACTGTAATTATTTGAGCAGTCTCAGTTTGTTCTTCCAACATTTTATGTTGTCTTCTCTCTGGAATGGAAGTAAGTTTTGATAAGACCACTTCTCCATATTTGCCTAAATCTTGGCTGTAGTATCAGGTATCTTACCACTTATTTCTTTTCTTCTTCCTTAATTGACTAATAAACCAACCTCATTAGCTGTCATTTTCATGTAATGAAAGGCAATTATTTTTTCTTCTTGCTCTTTACTTGTTCATTGTGGTTGATTTTTAAAATGTTCCTTTCTGCCTTGGTATTCTAGAATGTATTTTTAAGAAAAGACAATGGTGTCTTAACAAACATCATAAATATCTGACTCTACCTCCAGATGACAAAGCTGGGACCAGTGTGAGGAATTCAGCAGATTTTTGCTCAATTTCAAGACAAATAGCTGACAGATAAAGCTGTTGATCTAGCAAAAAGAAACCTATCCTATGGAGATATGAGTCCCCCATGTGGAAATGGGTAGTCAGAAATTAGTAACAATTAGTTATGGAGGTTGTAAAAATTAATTCCAGAGTTGCAAAAACCCAGACTAATTGGCCATCGAGTTCCATTCAACTATCAGCTTCTATAATTGTATAGTTCAAAGACATTTGTGGTTATAAAGTAAAGTAATTCATGTCCTCTCTGATGAACTGTTTTTCATTCACTTGTCTCATTTTACTTAGTTTTATCCTTTAATATCATTATATACGGTTTATAAGGCTTATTGAAGAAATAAATGTGTTCATGTAGAAATACTCTGTGGATCATTTTCACAACTCCAGCTGGCTTTAAAATGTAAAAGTCACATATGTTTTATTACCCAGTGCAATTATTGTTATTATTTCCTTTCTCCTGTCAATTCTAAACTTGGTACAGACATTGATTATTTTCTCCTTCAACTAATATTCTCTTCAGCCCCAACCAAGTATTTGATCATAGTTAGTTTTTTTAATCTTATTAATATATTTATCTCAAATTACCATGTTTTTTTTGCATGCTTATTTGTTTATTAACCTGACTGTATTCCTATTAGACTTTAAGCTTCAATGATGCAAACACCTAGGAAAAATTCTGCTCTACAGTTAAAATGAACAATAGTTACATTTAATGAATAAATTTAAGAATAAACAGATGACTCGATGAATTACTCTTCTACTTTTACATCCATGAAACTAAAGCTCATAAGGACGGCAGTCTCCCCAAATGGTCTTCTAATTGGAGTGACATTGTCATCCAGTCATTCTGTGTCACAGAAAGCAGGGGCTATGCCTTACTTATGCTTCAATATAGCCTAGTATAGCACCTCACACATAAACAATAATCAAGAATTATTTATTAAATGTCTGAGTCAATTAACAACGTTCATTGAAGTGAAATACCTTTTTCTAAAGAGCCTTAGAAAGCTGGAATCTCTCGTGACTAAAGATAGGAGAAGGAGGGGCTGTATTTGAGAATAAAAGAAACTGGCAATCTGGGATAGTGTAGGCATAGGTCAAGAATCCGAAGTAACAGATTTGATTGGTCCTTACTCTACCAATCCCTGAATGTGTAAACTTGATTGAGCTACGAGCTTATATGAGCATGAGTTTTTTTTTTTTTTTTTTTGTAATTGGGGCTGATAATCTCAGTCATTTCTATACTGTAGATATGTTCTGTATATCAAAATTAAATAATCTGTAGGGAAGTGCTTTTTAGTTTGTAAAATGCCATACAATTGAAAGTTACCATTGTTGGTAACATTAAAACTGTTATGAAACTGAGTGTCAGCAATCTTTTTAATCCAAAGTAAGACTAACAAGCATTTTCAATTTTAACTAGCGGGAACAGAGCAGGGGGTGGGGGGATAGAAAAGAAAGGGGAGAAGCAAAGAATAAAAGAGGAAACAAGAAGAGAGAGAAGGAATAGAAAGATGAGGTATTAAACTTATGGAACTTGGGTATAGAGAGGATTTTATGAATTTGACCTCAAAGGAAAGGGAAATAAAAGCAAAAATAAATGAATGGGACTATATCAAACTAAAAACTTCTGCACAGCAAAAGAAACCATCAACAAAACAAAGAGACAAGCAATCAATTGAATTGGAGAAGATATTTGCAAACAATGCCTCAAATAAGGGGTTAATATCCAAAATATATATAAAGAACTCATGCAACTCAACAATAACAGAAAAACAATCCAATTAAAAAATGGGCAGAGGAACTGAACAGACTCTTGTCCCAAGAAGAGAAACGGCAAGCAGATATATGAAAAACTTCTCAACTTCACTAGCTATTTGGGAAATATGAATCAAAACCACAATGAGATACCACCTCACACCTGTTAGAAGGGCTATTATCAACAAGACAAGTAATAATAAGTATTGGAGAGACTGTGGAGACAAAGGAACTCTCATACATTGCTGGTGGGAATGTAAATTGGTACAGCCACTATGGAAAAAAAAAGTATTGAGTTTCCTCAACAAAATTAAGAATAGAATTACCATATGAGCCAGCATGTGGGTATCTTCTGGGTATCTACCCAAAAAATCTGAAAACGTTTATCTGTAAAGATATATGTACCTCTATGTTCATTGCAGTATTATTCATGGCAGCCAAGACATGGAAACAACCACACTGTCCTTCAATAGATGATTGGATAAAGAAAAAGTGGTACATATATACAGTGGAATATTACTCAGCCATAAGAAAAGGTGAAATACTGCCATTTGCGACAACATGGATGGATCTTGAGATTATCATGCTAAGCGAAATAAATCAGACAGAAAAAGTCAAGAAACATATGATTTCACTCATATGTGGGATATAAAACTGAAAGCAACAAAGAAACAAGACAAACAAAGAAAAATTCATAGACACAGAAAACAGTGCAATGTATAGATGATTTATTATAGAATTCTACATTTGAAACCTATATAATTTTACTAACTAATGTCACCCCAATGAATTTAATTTAAAAAAATTAAAATAAAATACAACTCAAAAAAAAAAAAAGATAAGAAAATATGGTGAGATTATAGGGAGAATGTATGACCAAGAGAGAACTAGAGAAAAGGGAGTAGAACCAACAAGGGAAATAATAATTGTAACTGATGGGGCTTTGAGAAAGTCACCCATGGTGACTTGATCAGCTGAGATCCCTAAACTGGGGTTTCATCCGTTTCAAAGCAATAGGCTGTGTTAGGTCAGAGATAAGGTAGGGATGTTTATTTCAATCTAACAAAGATCAGCAAAGACAAAATGTCATCCAATGGAAATGGATTAAGTCCAATTGCTAGAGACAGTATGTCATAGACTTGTTCATTGTAAGAGAAACTGTAGCAAGAAAATATGCTTATGCTTACTAAGAATTTATTTTCAGATGGTTAATATAAAATTTTGTTTCCTATAGGCACACTCTAGCAGGAAGTCCCCTTCTGGCAGTGGGATATGACCTTCAGAATTCTCAGTGTAAATTACTTGACTGCCCTTTACTTTTATCCAATTTGGTCCAGTTTAAACTTCTGCAATTCCAGCCGCCTGGCCTGGTACCCTTTCCCCACCATAAGTAATTATGTGTGTGGCTTAATAATGGGAACATAACCTTTGAAAATAAAATTAAATCATTAATCTCACTTTGGTGATCCTTGCGAGCCATCTGAATATGTGGAAAGCAGTAAAGGACGCCCAAGCTCAGCTCGTAGATGACAGAGCAGAACCTGTAATTTCTATCCCTTTGAGTATTTGCCATGTTTCTAGAAAGAATGCTTATGTTTAAAAATAATGTACTCTTTTGTTTCTTGGATTTTTTTTATTTGTAGTAATATTTTCTGGTTTTCAATTTGAATTCACCTTTCATCTTCAGTTCTTTGCTATTCTCAAAAGCCTCTAAAAATAATTTCTGTTGTCTTTACTATAGATCTGTGTTCAAAGGAATCAACTGTTTTTGCTTGTTCTTTAACTTACATAATGCTTCCTTCTCTAATATCCAGTATCTAAAATGAGGATGAATGAAAACATATCCTTATGGTCATTATAGTTTCATTTTGGAACTAATTTAGAAAAGGAGAAGGAAGGTATATTAAAGATGAATATAATATGTCAAGGGTATATTCATGTACAATTAAAAATTTAGAATACAAAATAGCATTTACTTAATTTCAGTTTTCATAGATGTTTGTTCATTGTGAATCTTTCATTTATTTTGAACCTTTAAAGAAATACCCTTTTCTTATTTCTAGCTCTTCTCTTGCATGCCTTCTAGTAATCTATGGTTTGTTGGTACCTACTAGAAACAAGAATATAAAATAAAGGTAAAGATCATGAAATATATTTGCAACTGGGGTAAGGGAATTGATCAACTTATCTCTTGAAACATGGATATTTGGTAGAACTATGAAATATAAGTGCATAGCTAGTCTCCCCTCTGCACTGCCGACCTCCAGATGCTCTGGGAAACATAAGCATAAATCACCCATGGACCATTCCCCAAATAAGCTTGGAGTCCACTTCAAAAATTAAGACATGTATATATAACTGAGGCAGAAAGAGGTTACAATCTCAAGAAAGGTAAAGGTAATATGGTAGGAATGTTCAGAGGAACCAAATATGTATTTCCTGCTTTGGGCAACAGGAAACTTGCTGGAAAAAGATATCATTTCAGCTCTGCCTTTAAATAGTAATCTCCAAAGTGGGGCTGTGAGATATTCTGTTGGAGACTAGAAAGAAAATATTTGAAATTTTATTTGTTTGTTATCAAAACATGAGAGTTATAGCCTAATCAGTACTCACTATATGATTGACACTGGTACTCTCCTATACTGTGTATTCTAGACATGAGAGTTCTACAGTCTACAAGGAATGATTATGGTGCCTTACTTGATAAATAGCTTTCAACATATCACAATTAACGTATGCCTGGTTAGCTTGATTTATGAATTATACTATGTAGTTTTAACTAAACTAACCTTCATTAAATAGGATACATTGTTTTAAAATTTTCAGGAAAACAAACAAACAAACAAAAACAAAAAATGAAAGAAAAAAATGGATTGAGGATAATTTTCAGGTCAGTATTGACAATTCTCTTTCTTCCTAAAAGGAGATATTGATCAGCCTCATTACAAAGTAAAATAAATTTGATCTAATCAAAACTGACAAGAACTGGACAAATAAAATGAATTATCAAGAAAACTGCTTGAGTCTGGTCAAGATGGTAGAGTAGGTAACACTGTGCTTGCCTCCTCTCACAACCACATCGAAATTACAACTCAACTACAGAACAACCATCACTGAGAATTATCCTAAGTCTAGCTGAACTGAAGCCTCACAATTAAGGACATACAAAATAAGCCACCTTCAGACTGATAGGAGGGGTAGAGACATGGAACAGGGTAGTCCCACACACATGTGTTACCATTAAAAATTGGGAGGAACATCTCGACAGCTGAGGTCACCCCTGAGGAGTGAGGGGTCCCAGTCCTACACCAGACTCTCCAGCCCAGGGTTCCAGTGGCAGGGAGAGAAGTCTCCATAACTTTTGGCTATGAAAACCAGTGGAAATTGTGGCTTAGTGGGATGGAAGTTTGCTGGAGTCCCAAGTGCTCCTCTTGGAGGGCCCACACATGGATTTACTCTCTGAGGGACTCACTCACTTTGAGCTCCAGTGCTGGGGAAACAGCTTGACAGCCTACAGGGATATATGAGGAGGAACTGAGTTATCTGGCTTTGAACTGAGTTATCTGGCTTCAGGGTAGGAAATGGAGAGGAAGATTTCTCCGTGATGGACTAGCAGGCAGAAGTCATTGTTTCTTTGTTAAGCCCTCCCCTCACCAGGCATGCAGACATAGGTGGCCACCATATTTGAGTCTCCATCAACCTGGCTAACATCATTTGTCTGCCCCACTCTGGTGATTCTTTGGGATCCAGCCTAACCCAACTTTTGGTGCACACCCAAGCCACTTCCAGTGGCTTTTCCATACATAAGTCTTGTCTTGCCTCATAAGACAGACTTTCATAAAAATCTCTCAAAGCTCACAAAACCCAAACAAGCAGCATCTGATTTCAGCATGTCTTGTACCTCTTGTTGAGTATCCTTAAGCTCAGCACTAGTGACAGCCAACCTTGGTTCTTGGCTTGCCCTCTTGAGCACTTCCAAGTCCAGCCTGGGTTGCAGCCATCTGAGGATTGCTTTATGGTACAAGGCAGATGGTCCATGGCAGGGTAAAGGCTATGGCTGAAGAAGGCCTGTGGTGGGGCCCCTCCCAGGAGCTCATAGGCTGGATACCTGGTGGCCAGCTTCTGAATCACCCCCTGCTCGCCTGTCCACCTCCAAGGACAATACACCTAAAGGGCAGACTGAATAGGCACCAGAGCCCTTCTAAAATGAATCCTTTTCTATAGAGTCAGCCCCTACACAACAGCTCTTCCACTGTAGTCCAGGCAAGTCCTTACAACCAATCAGCCCCAGGGTCAGTCCCTCCCATTGAGGTGAAAACAGCAACCAAGGCTCAACTACAACAAGAGGACACACCCAATCCACACTGGGGAGACACTGGGTGCACCCAGCTCAGGTGACCAGTAAGACTGTATCACTGGGTTCCACAGGACACCCATTACATAAGGCTATTGTAGTAAGACCAGGAGGCATAGCAGCCCTACCCAGTATATAGAAATGAACACAGCCAGGCAGCCAAAATGGGGAGACAAAGAAACATGTCCCAAATAAAAAAACACAACAAAGCTCCAGAAAAGGATTAAACAAAATGGAGATAAGCAATCAACCAGATGCAGACTTCCAAACTCTGGTTATAGGATATACAATGATCTCAGGGTGAAATTCAACAAAGAGATAGGAAACATAAAAGCATAAATAAAAAACATAAAAGAGAACCAGTCAAAAATAATGCAATAACTGAAATGAAGAATAGATTAGAGGCAATCAACAGTAGATTAGATGAGCAGATGATTGAATCAGCAATTTAGAAGATAAGGTAGTGCAAAATCCCAATGAGAACAGCAAAAAAGAATCAACAAAAGGGGTCTCTGGGACAACATCAGGCATATGAACATTTGCATCATAAGGGTACCAAAGGAGAAGAGAGAGATCAAAGAATTTGAAAACCTAGATGAAGATATAATGACAGAAGATTTCCCTAACCTGGTGAAGGAAATGGTCATACAAGCCTAGGAATCTCAAACAAGATGAACCCAGAAGCCCACACCAAGATACATCAAAATTAAAATGCCAATGAGTGAAGACAAAGAGAAATTTGAAAGCAGCAAGAGAAAAGCAGTTAGTTACCTACAAGGGAGCTCCCATAAGATTGCTAGCTGATTTCTCAACAGAAACTTTGAAGATCAGAAGTGATTGGTACAAAAGATCACTCTACCCAACAAAGCTATTATTTAGAATCTAAGGACAGATAAAGACCTTCCCAGACAAGAAAAAGACAAAGGAGTTCATCACCACCAAACCAGTATTAGAAGGAATCTTAGAGGGGCTTCTTTAACATGAAAAAAATACAAAACAAAAAAAACACAAAAAAAGATAAAAATTATGAATAATAAAATGGCAATGACTACATATCTATGAACAATTACTTTCAATGTAAATGAATTAAATGCTCCAATCAAAATATTAGAAAATATTAAAAAGTTATTTTTTATGTGGATAAAAAAAGACACTGAATGAAAAGACCCTTGCATATGCTGCCTAAAGAGACTCACTTCAGATCAAAAGACACACAGAGACTGAAAATAAAGGAATGGAAAAAGAAATTTCATGAAAATGGAAATAAAAAAACAAAAACAAAAAAACACACAAACAAAACAAAACAGCAACCAGCCTGGCACAACAATACTTATAAATACTTATAGCAGACAAAATAAACTTAAAAAAAAAAAAAAAAAAGCCTATAATGAGAGACAAAATAAAAACCCAGTAATCCCACTTCTGGGTATTTATCTGAAGAAATTCAAAATGTTACTACAAGGGAAGATGTTCATTGCAGCATTGTTTACAATGGCCAAGATGTGAAGGCAACTTGGGTGTCTGTCAATGGATGACTGGGTAGAGAGAAGGTGGTACATATATACAATGAAATATTTCTCATCCAGGGGAGGGAATGGGTTCTTGCAATCTGTGTAGGCATTGATGTACCTGGAGTTTATTATGCTGAGTGGAGGGTGTTAGAGAGAGAAAGACAGATGAAATATGATTTCACTTATATATGAATCTAAAGAACAAAATAAACAACCAAACAAAACAGAAACACATTCATAAACACAGAGACCATTTTGATGGTTCCCAGATGGTCGTGGGGTTTGGTGGGGGTGGGGTGTGAAAGATGGGGAGGGATTAAGTAGAACAAATTGGTTGTTACGCAGTAGTCATGTGGATGTAGGGTACAGCATAAAGAATATAGTCAATAGTATTGTATAAATATGCATGGTGTCAGATGGGTACTAGATATATCAGGGTGAGTGATGGGAAGGGGTTTGGGTATTAGGATGAAAAATTTGAAGGAATTAAGAAGTACAAATTGGTAGTTACAAAATAGTCATGGGGATGTAAATTAAAGCATAAGGAATATATCGATAATATGGTAATGCTATGGGTACTAGACTAGTCAGGGGGATCACTTCTTAAATTACATAAATGTCTTAACAACTATGCTGTACACCTGAAATTAATATAAAATAATATTGAATGTCAACTGTCATTGAAAAATTTTAAAAGGTGAAGGGGAATAAGAGGTTCAAATTTCCAGGTATAAAACAATAAGTCATGGGGATGTAATGTACAGCATGGGGAATATAGTCAATAATATTGTGATAAAGCGGTACAGTGTCAGATGGTTGCTGGACTTATCATGGTGGTCACTTCTTTAGGTATATAAATGTTGAATGACTATGGTGTACACCTGAAACTAATATATTGCATGTTAGCTCTATTTTAATAAAAATCTTTAAAAAACAAACAAACAAGCAAAAAAAAAAAAAAAAAAGTATTCAGCACCAGAGTGTAAGCCTTAGAAATGAATTCTTATGAGCTTCCTCTTGAGAGCTACAAATTTGGATTTCATTCAGAGTAATCATCCTATCATGTGGCTGTGGGCTTTGGCTTTCTCATCTCCTATTCTTTTTTTCCTAAATAATCCCACTTAATTGAAAGCCCAGGAACTCACATTTCAAGGAACATTTTAAAAAATGAAACAGTGAGGTTTGGGGAGGAGTTCTAGGCAGGAGAGAACAACAGCCATCTCACTCAAGTTCAATATCCTCACATGCCATCATTAAAGTATTCAAAAAATTGGGGGAAACTTTTGAGGCCTATTTTCAGAAAGAAAAAAAAAATTGGCAGGTGTTGAAAGACATTTAATCCACTGTAGAAAACAGTGGAGGAGATTTATCATCCCATACATTCTTATGCTCTGACCCAAGGCACGCTGCTGGGCCAGCACCAAAGTACCCACATCTAACAAAGAGGAAAATAGTTTAGAAAGTAAACAAGAAAAAAGAAACAGAAGAGAAGGAAGGAAAAAAATAATATGTATGCCCTGACTTCCTTTATTCTGTCTTTTTCTGTAATTTTGGTTGAGTAAGAAATAAATCATTAAGCATAGAATTCTGAACTTGGTTATATTCCTTTTGATACAGTTCAGTCCCATACCCAACACGTGATCCTCCAGAATGAGCCATTTAACATAAAAGTAGACGCAAATACCTAGGTATCTTGTGAGTCTGTGTTATCCCAGGGCAAGAGATTTTGAGGGCAAAGGCCAGCACATGCAGACATGAGGGTAGGTCACACAGCTGAGCATGATGCTGTGTGACTACTGTTTTACAATAAGATTGCTTTAACTTTTTTTAATTGAAGAGGCATTCAGTATGTTGTTGCATATAGCATTCGATACATAATTTGGTATTAAGACTGACGGGAAGAAAGTAAAAAACAATATGTGTATCTGAACTAGAGCTGATTATTTCATTCAAATTTTAAAAGCATACCCCCTTTCTTTGTTTTTAAATCAGCTTTGGTTCACTGCACAATAATTCAATGAAGCATGTAAATCAATGGAGAGCCAAAATAGTGGTGCATTAACATGAAAACCAGCTGCATAAATGTGGTTTCTCTCAAGTGTCATTTCTCTCAAGTCACATTCAATCTGAATAACACTTGAAAATGATAAGCTATGAGGTCTGAAAATTAAGTTCGCAAACTTGCCACCGTGTGCTTACATTGGCAGCACTGTATAAACAGCTCAGTTAGGTTTCATAACTTGGGATATCAGTGGCTCACAGCTGTGATCATGTCGACATATGGTGGTGCTTTGCTGAGTGACGTTCATTATTGTTGTTGCCTGTTTTTGTGTGCCTTTGCAAGAATGTCTGAGCTTGAGTTAGAGTGACGAACAAACATTAAATTTCTGTCAAACTTGGCAAGAGTGAAAGTGAAATCAGGGACGCGTTAGTCCAAGTTTATGGGGATAATGCCATGAAGAAAATGGCAGTGTACAAATGGATTAAATGTGTTTCTGAGGGGAGAGAACTCATCACTGATGAAGAGAGGTCAGGTGGCCAGTAATGAGCAGAACTGAAGAAAACATTGCAAAAATTCATCAAATTGTGACTGTGAGAAGCATAGCAGACCAAGTAAACATCCATAGAAAACCAGTTAGGAAAATCTTAACTGAAAATCTTGGCATGAGAAGGGTGTGTGCAAAAATGGTCCCAAAGGAGCTCACCGATGAACAAAAAGCAAAGGAGAATTGGAGTTTGCCAAGACCTTTTGGAGAGGCAAGACGATGTTTTGGGCCGTGTTATCATTGACAAAACATGATTGTACCTATATGATCCTGAAACAAAGCATCAAAGTGCGCAATGGAAGTCTGCCATTTCTCCATGACCAAAAAAGTTCCATCAGTCCAAATCAAGAGTCAAAATTATGTTGCTAACCTTTTTTGATATCAGAGGGATTATTCATTATGAATTTGTATCAACTGGACAGACTGTTGACCAAGTTGACTATTTGGAAGTGCTGAAAAGGATGCCTGAAAATTTTAGATGAAAATGACCTGAACTTTTCACCAATAATTCATGGCTCTTGCATCACGACAATGCACCAGCTCTCACAGCACTGTCTGTGAGGGAGATTTTAGCCAGTCAACAAATAACTGTATTGGAACACCCTCCTTACTCACCTGATCTGGTCCCCAATGACTTCTTTCTTTACCTGAAGATAAAGGAAATATTGAAAGGAAAACATTTTGATGACATTCAGGACATCAAGGGTAATACAATGACAGCTCTGATGGCCATTCCAGAAAAAGAGTTCCAAAATTGCATTCAAGGGTAGACTAGGTGCTGGCATCAGTGCATCGCTTCCCACAGGGAGTACTCCAAAGGTGACCATAGTGATATTCAGCAATGAGGTATGTAGGACTTTTTCTTGGATGAGTTTTTGAAGTTAATTGTCAGACCTCATATATTGTAGTGTCTTAAAAATTAATAAACTGTGGCTATATCCAACTAGACTAGGGGAGGGAGGGCGTGGCAAAGGTATACTGGTAGTATTTATCATCTCAGAAGCAATAGCAAGACTGGATAGTGGTGGCATGTCAGATCCTTGAACCACCTCTGTACACAATCTATTAACTGTGATAAGTCTTCACTAAGTTATGGCCCTTTCACCTCCCTATGTTGCTTCTGCTGGACCATAGGATAACATTGGGCTGAGACAAGAGTAAGTAGTGAGTTGGTATGTAGGCTTTAAGAAGGACAAATGCTAAATAACAAAACCTAAATTATATTATTTTCATAAGTTGAAAATGATTATTTTCTGAACTCATAGAATTCGATCTGATAGCAAAGGAGCAGGAGCAGCCAGTATATTACAGTGGTTTAAGAGGAAGCTGAAAAAAAATGCCCAAGCTCCGTAAGAGATCGTGTACATGATTAATGCCGAGGCTACTGCCAACAGGAATAAGAGGGACTCCCACAGTCAGAGAGTGCAATTGTATTTACAGTACATTGGCTTTGATTAATGTGCACACTCAGAGAAGTAACGTGTAGAAGGCAAGAAACGACCTGTTTTGAGATGTTGGTGCTGAGTACAGATTTCCTATTATGTTCTGAGAAGGTATCGATGAATAATTACTTACAGTCTTTTGGAGGGGAGGTGGGGGTAGACTGGTGCTGGAGAGGTTACTTCCCCGTGTATGAGAGAAGACGCAGATGGATTTCCTTTCTCACTATCCATGTGAATCTGGAGAGCCACCACTAAGAAGTTTCTCCCTTATTTCAATTTCAGTAAACAATTGCTCCCAAAGATTTCTTAAGAGATTTTAATTATAATAGTGTCCCTAAATGACCCCTTTAAATATGCAGTGGGCATAGTTTCTGAATGTCTTATGAAAATATGTTTCAGAGTTTTCAATGCCTGTAGGTCTCAAAAATGAAATGAGTACATATAATAATTATCTGAAAGACTTTCTCCATCTCCCCCAGAATAGAACTTCTCTGGTCTTCTTGCCCCATGATGGGGTCTGATGTGTTTTCAGTGGTTGTGTGTGTATCATGTGTAGCCCCAGCAGAAGGGAAAGGCATGCTGAATTAATGTGTGGTAGAACAAAATTCTACCACATTTTGTTCTAATGTGTGGGGAACAAAATTCTTAAGTTAACCTGAAGGAACAACCAGAGTTCATAGTTGAATACTTGCTAATTCTCACTACTTATCTCTATAAACGATAACTTATGTCACTCTTGTATCAATTGTTCTCCAGAGCCTCCTTCACACGGAGTCATTGTATTAGTTTCTATTGATTTTTAGCTGTGATATTAAAACAAGTTACTTAATTAGTCAAAAATTGGGCTGAGGTTACTAGAATAAACTTCTACCAATATACAACAAATTTCTACCAGTGCTAGGATTCTCAACTGAACAGTAATGTCTTCATTTCTGGTTCTAGATAATTTCTGATGGTCAATCCTGGGCTCCCACGACCAGGTTACATTTCTCTCTTAACTAAATGTCAAAAATCCAATTAAGAGGGAGAAAGCAATTGCGGCTTTCTTTTTCCCTAGAAGTATCAGCTTTTAGTCCCAAATAGAATTTAAAAAAAAAAACAACAAAAAAAAAAACGAAAAGAAAAGAAAAAGAAAAAGATAAATGTCAGGTTGCTGATAAAAGAAATTCAATCAAAGAAAAGGTTATGTTTTTTTCATAACCCTCAGGACTGGTTAAATAGAGAATGGTGCTTAACAGGACCCCATACAGAACAATGGCTAGGAATCCCTTGTTCTTATACATTTCTTTACTGTATATGAAACATTCCACTGATTCAGAGCTACCCATTGAATTTCAGTGCTTCAAGATGCATACTGGCAAAAAACCTATGATGATGCTTCCACCTCTATGATTTCTTTGGAAGAACAAAATTCCTTAAATTTAGACCAACTAGTCGGTATTCACATATCTTGGAGAAAAGTTAAGGATCTATGATCTTCTCAGCTTCTATTTTCTTGTGTATATGGTGTAGATCATATATTCTATGAGTAGTATGAGCATGTAAGGCAGCATGAGTGGTGAGATGCACAATTATGGTAGTATCTGTGATATGAATGACAGCTCTTAGCTATGGGCAGCGAACAACCTTCGCAATACTATGCAGCAACACTGGGTACGAGAACTGAGTATGGAAACTGAGCAATTTAACAGTCTCTGGAACATAGAAGCACACAAGTTTGTCGTTCTGTATGCTTTCAGTACAAAATTACACAGAAAAATAGTAAAATCTTAGCACTTAGGAGACCTGGAGAAAGTTTATCTCTTTCACTAAAGACAAAAATCAGAATATCTAGCTAGCTGACTTATTCTTTGACTATAACTTGAAAACAAATAAACTTTGTGAAAGAAATCTTTCATTCTAATTCTACTTCTGCTTTCACCTAGATGTTTAGTTGTTTTTGACCCTTAGGGTACTTCATGAAATCCTTATCTAAATTTTACGGTCTCTAGATTTGATACAACACTAACTGGTAGAGGGTAAATTAGAGAATTTGAGGCCTGCAGTACAGAAAAAAGATTTATATCTCAGATTTTTTTTAGAAAACGAGTTTTCAGATTTGAGGGAGTTTCTACATCCTACACACATGCATGCACACATACACACCATACACAAAAAACAACAGCAGCAGCAACAATAACTTTAAAAGTATTCTCCGTACGCTGATCACTAAAAAGATCTCTAAAATAAGCTCTCACCCGTTGCTGTATACAATGATGTATAAACAAATACATCATTGAACATGAAAGACTATTATTACCATCTACAAAGTAAAAGATACATAATTTTTATTTTGAATAATAGACCGTATACATTGTAACAGTTTCAAAACAAAAATAGAATTAATTTTCTGCCCAGGCAGAGTATATGTCTTATCATTTCTGCTGTATTGGTAAAGAGCCTTGGTCCTTTCCCAAATTTCCCCACCTACTTGGTGACATCCAAAGTTCTCTTCACAGGGAACACGTATTTAGTTGCTAAAAAGATAATGTAAAATTATAGCACCCCTGAGACTATGTGCAAAGGAAATGCTATGAGTTCATAAAAATCATTTTCTTTTCTTCCTGTTCCCAAATGAAATGCATTTCTTTGCAGTTACATTGGTCTACGTGTCTGGATTCTGGAATATTGGTGGGAGTGATGTTTTCCAATTCTTATCCTGATACCTAAAAAGTCTTATGAGATCCTTATTATCTTCCTGTGTTAGATGTCCAAATGACATGGATTCATCAGAGGACTGTGACCCCTTGGGGTGTAGGTTATCTTGTAACTAGTAGAAGCCTGGGTTCTAAAATAGCTATGTGGTACGTATGTAGCCCATCACCCCACAATTCACCTTGATTGTGATATGAGAGAGGAATGAACTTCACTGGGCTAAGGACTAAGTAAGATATTTTGATGTTGTTAGGTTACTCTGAATAATGTAAAACAAGAAGAGCAGAAATGGAAAAAAAAGAATACACACACACACACACACACACATAATGTTTAGACGGTATTCCCTCTTTCATGGGGCCACACGTTTTTCAGAATTGAATCCCAAAGTTTCTTCATGATACTGATTACTCAGGATAATTGCTAGCTGATTATTCAGTAAAAGATTTTCCAAAGAATTTTAGAGTGTTCTCAAAACTTGAGAATGACACTTTACAAGAGAAAGTAACATCCGGGGGAGAGAGTTGCCTAATTAAAGTTTTGTTTGAACAGTAGAGGAACAGTGTGTCCTTGCTGAGTCTAGTCCCTCTCTTTATCTGATCAATTTCAGTGACTCCCACGATAATTACTTTTTCCTTTCGTATCTAATGTCAGAATTGCGAGTAAGAGAATTCTGATGGTACCCTTGTAGAGCTAAATCATTAATCTTGGGAATTTTATACTACCAAAAAGATCTGCCCACTAAATGTAAATCAACTCCGAGTTGAAGAACAATCTTAAACAGCAATAATAACTACACACACAAAGAGTTTATAGGTGTGTCGCGTCCTGCGCAACAAAGGCTGTAGAGAAGCGTGAAGAGGCGGCTTTAGGTTAAGCTATAATAAAGAGACAGAGACTCAATTCAGTTAAATTACAGAAGACCAGGGGACTCGCAGTCTCAAGAGACTGGAGCCCTGAATCGGGTGGACTGTTGGTATTTGTTGATTACAGACAAAGAAGTCACGTGAGTTACGGATTTAAGGATTTAAGGCACAGTCTGTGAAACTCTTACATCACACAGAAAAAATGATTTCAAAATCCAATTATTTGTCTCAAAACAGCCTAGGCATCCAGTCCCATGATGACTCAGGTGTGGTATGTACCTCCCTAGAGTGTGGGGGCGGAGGGAGTCTCTTGAGGTAAAAACAATGCCTTGAGCTGAGCAGATCTAATGATCCTGTCTCACAATTAGGTGAGAGGGAGAGGCAAGAGTCAGCATCAGCTTTTCTCAAGCAGGGGGAAGGAATGACAAAGCCTCTTCCCATCAATCTTCATACAGCTCATCGGGGGTCTCAACGGGGTCCTGTCTGGCTTAGGTTGTTTCTCGTGTGAGAAATCTTACCCATCTTTGACTGCAAGCCCTTCATCTGAATACCAGGTGGAGAGACACAAGGTGTAACAAAGTCAATCCCAGAGAGGGACAGTTCCACAAATCCTTCCTTTCTTAGGGAAAGGCCTGGTGGACAGACGTCTAAGCTGTTGTGTGACCACATAGGTGTATAGATTTCATAATGTGTGTGTGTGTGTGTGTGTGTGTGTGTGTGTATAAAATGATATTATGGTGTAAAAAGGAACTCAATCAAGTCAGGTCATATTGTCTGGCAAGTAACATAATTATTAAATAAAAGTTAAAAAGGTCATTTTTAAATAAAATAGCATTACCTGTAAAGGGATAAGGAAAAGAAAAAAACTTAAAATTTGCTAAGCACCTAAATATGCCAAATATTATGTAAAATGTATGATTTTATGTAGCTTTACCATGTGGTAAGTACCACAACCATTATTCTATTGAAGAGAAAATAAGCTCAGACCAACTAAGTAATTTACTCAAAGCTACATGGCTAATAAGTGGCAGTACCAGAATGCAGACAAAAGTATTTCCCAGCTTCATATTCATTTCACTCTATTGTAGCATTAAATTTGGGTGTTAGAATAAAATAGAATAAGCGTCTAATGCTAAGATTCTCAGATAAAAGTTCTACTTATTGCAATATAAATAAGCATCAAAGTGCAATCTCTCATCTATTCATGTGTTAGTAATGGCTGAGTTTGAATTTAATGATTAGAATCTGGGAAGAAAAGGAGAGGAAGGAAAGGTGCCAGTATAAGTCATAAAGAAAAATAATAATACCTCAATAAAAACATCTCAGGACCATAGACTACTGGTGCTATTTCAACTATCCACCATGATCCTAAAAAGCCTGTGTAATGTAGTACATTTTTATTTTGTTGGAACTGGGACACAGATTTATATTGTGTTCACTGAGATTTATGTTATGTTGTGTTTTGTGTAATCTAGTCAGTCTTAGTGTACCTCCTAACTACCCAACACCTAAATCTAGCCCTCATCTTAGCTCTTTGTTGCATTCATGGAAACTCCCTTCAATGTCTAAGATGATCTTTTTAATAATTTAATTTTATCTTGTTTTATTTGAAGCAGTATATGCTAATCATTAAAAGCAGATTCTGTAGGCAGAATGCCTGAGTTCAAAACCCATCTGCAATACTTAATATCTGTGTAACTTGATAAAAGATAAATTTAACTTCTCTGGTTTCTGTTCCTGTTTTCTCACCTAGGAGATGAGGATAATAATAATCCTAAACTCATAGGGTTATCAAATGAGTTTATTTATGAAAGGGTGCCTAACACACAGAAAATGATAAGTGTGTTAACTACTATCATGGAACAAAATATATGATATCATTGTTTTTATCTATTAAGTTAACCACTCTGTCATGGACTTATATATAAATATCAAAGGAAAAAAAGATTAAAAAGAAAAATTTTGGACTTTATGGGGAATGATATTATGTTACTGAAGATTTAGGGGCTACAAAGTACAAAGTATATAATTAAGCTTTTTTGTTTTGTCTTTAATCAGTAGCAGAAAATACCAAATTGTATCAAAAATATTCTTTGTCCTTAAAAATGCAAAATAAGTGCATGAAACTCTTTGAGATTTTCTATTATTAAACCAGATCCCTAGTTGGTTGAGCTGTTACTGATCAGCTGTGCCATCTTCCTATTACTTGTGCTTATTAGGAGAAAGAAGGGAGTGGTAGATGCCAGAAATCAGGTGAGGACCAGGAGAAGAATGGAAGTCAAGGTTAGGCAGTGCAAAAATAACTGAAAGGTTTATATTGCACTAATCAATTAAGTCCCAAAGGTATCTCTTTCACTTGCATTAGTAAAAAATTTAATGGCATCAACATTGTGGGTTTGTTGGAGGCTTTCCTAGTGTACCTTCTAACCTGTAATTTAATGATTAATTGACAGACTCTATGCCAGAGCTTGATCTGCCCTCCTTTTGAATCTATCAATCGATTATTATTGTCACCACTATTTATTAAAGATTTCTGACCTGCAGTTTCTTTAAAATATTTCCAACATCTACCTGCTCCTCCTTTTGGGTTTCTTTCTCTCCAGGATCCAAACTCAATGATTTAAGACACAATTTGCTGACAGGAGATCCTGAGAACCCATTATGAAAATGAAGGCAGCAAACAACCTTTGAATGTATTTCCCAATTTAAAAAGCCTTCATTACATAGCACATTTCAGGCTGAGAATGTTAAAAATTTATCATAGTTTCAGTAATTGCAGCTTCCTCTGGAAGCCTGGCATGATATGGAATCATTTGCAAAATGTGTATTTTGTTTGGCACTCAGTAGGAAGCTTGCCAGGCAATACATTTAATTAGGAACACGAGGAAGAGAATAATTACGGTCTGTCATAATGTATTATCGTTACTTTTAAGTTCTCCATGTGTTTAAGATAGTGGTCTTATAATAAGGTATGCATTTAAAGCTAGAGGTAATTTCCCTTTATTGGCCTAGGGTTTTTATATGAAGAAATATATTATTTTGAGGGGAAAGGTGCATTAGCTGTATTCCTTAGATATAATTCTTTGTCCATTGTATAAGCTAAGAGAGTGTTAGATGCTCTCCTTAGAAACAACCTTTGTCTATTGTTTAAGACCTTGAAAATTGATGCATTGCCTTTTGGGAGCTTAGGCAGCTTTATTTAACTTTAACTTTCTCTGGAGATGCATAGAAATAATGAAATGCAATGCCTTTCTTGAGCATAACCATGTACATAACATCTAGTCTTGCCTGATATAAATTTGATAAGAGCAACTCAAATCATGTAATGATTAATGTTATTTTTTATAAAGCAACTTGTGTCAGCAGATTTAAAGAGAAGAAGTATGATGATAACCATCTTCTGAGGTCAGGTTTTCATTGTGTTAGACATGAGGTTCCATTTCTACAGGAAAAATGTTCTTATATTAAACTTGAAAGGCACCATGGGAAAAGTACAATGAAAGTACAATGAAAGGGCCTTTTTGACGTACAGGGCCCACATGTTTTGGTGTTCAGGTTTTCACGTATAGAATAATCTGATCATTCACCTTTGCATGAATCCCTCTGTCTTTTATCACTACATACTGATAATCTTTTTAATGAACAGATATTTTCCTTTAATAACAAATTTCATTTTATTTAGCATAAGGGCAGCAACCATTGAGACCAGTCCAAGGTAGAAATAAGGCATAGACAGAGATTATTATTTTCATTCTCTTCTTCTAACTCTACTCTATTTTGGCTTCTCAAAAATCTTCCTTTTCTTGTGGTGTAGCCATAATTATACCTGATGAAATAGACCTCAATGTAAAAAAAAAAAAAAGAGGTAACAGAAGAAAAGATGGACGTTTTATAATGACAAAGGGGACAATACAACAAGAAGACATAACACTTATGAATATAAATACTCCCAAACAGGAAAAATCAAAATACATAAACTAACAGAACTAAAGGGAGAAACTGACAAAAACACAATAACTACCCCCTTGATATGGATAGGTCATCAGCCAGAAAATCAATAAGGAACTATCAGCCTTAAATGACACATTAAGCCAAATAAACATAATAGACATTTACAGAGCATACGATCCCAGAACACCAGACTATATATTCTATTCTAGTGCACATGGACCATTCTCAAGGATAGATCATATGTTGGGACACAAAACTAGCCTCAACAAATTTAAAAAGATTGAAATGATACCAAGCATATTCTTTAACCATAAGACTTTGAAATTGGAGATCAACGGCAATAAGAAAGTGGGAAACACCACAAATATGTGGAGATTAAACAACATGGTACTAAAGAATGTCTGGGTCAAAGAAGAAATAAAAGGAGAGCTCAAAGATACATAGAAACAAATGAGAATGAAATATCAAAATTATTAGGACACTGCAAAAACAGTATTAAGAGGGAAATTTATATCATTACAGGCCTATGTCAAGAAACAAGAAAAAACCCAGATAAACAACCTAACATTACATCTTAAAGAACTAAGAAGAACAAACGAAACCCAAAGTCCGCAAGAGGAAGGGAATAATAATTAGACCAGAATTAAATGAGATAGAGAACTGAAAATAATAGAAAAAATAATGCAATTAAAAACTGTTTGTTTGAAATAACTAATAAAACTGACAATCCCCTGGCTAGACTCATTAAGAAAAAAAGAAAATATACACAAATAAACAAAATCAGAAATGAAAGAGAAGTCATGACAGCTCCAAGAGAAATACATCGGATCATACATGAATACTATGAAATACTATATGCCACTAAAATAAATAACATAGGAGAAATGGAGAAGTTCTTAGAAATATAGAACCTTCCTAGACTGCATCTCAAAGAATTGGAAAATCTAAATAGACCCATCAATAGTAAGGAAATTGGAACAACCATTTAAAACCTCCCCAAAAGCAATAATTCCAGGCCCAGGTGGCTTCATTAGTGAATTCTACCAAACATTCAAAGATGATTTAATACCTGTCCTCCTCAAATTATTCCAAAAAAACTGAAGAAGAATCAATACTTCCTGACTTACCTTATGAGGCCAATATCACCCTGATACTAAAACCTGGTAACGAAAACACACAAAAAGAAAACTACAGACCGATATCTCTGATGAATACAGACTCAAAAATTGTAAACAAAATACTAGAAAATAGAATACAACAATACATTAAAAAGATTATAGATCACAATCAAATGGGGTTCATTCCAGGAGCTCAAGGATGTTTCAATATATGCAAACTGAACAATGTGATACACCACATAAAAACATAAATAAAGGATAACAATCATATGATCATATCAATAGATGAAGAAAAATTACTTGACAAGATACAGCACCCATGTATAAAAGTACCTCAACATAATAAAGACCACATACTACAAACCATCAGCTAATAAACTTGATGGTGAAAAAGTAAAAGCATTTTTTTTGGTACAATCAAGGACAAGATAAGGATACCACTCTCACCACTTATTCAGCATAGTATTGAAAGTCTTAGCCAGAGCTATCAGGCAAGTGAAGGAAATAAAAGGCCTCCAAATTGGGAATGACAAATTCAAATTGTCACTTTTTGCAGACTACATGATTTTTTGTATAGAAAACCCTAAAGACTCCATTAGAAACTACTAGAAATAATAAACAAATACAGTAAATTTGCAGGGCATAAAATCAATGTACATGAATCAATTGCATTCCTATATACTAACAATGAAATTTTAGAAAAAGAAATGAAGAAAGAAAAATTTGTTATGTAGTTTAAACAAAAAGAATAAAATACCTATAAATACACCTATCAAAGGATGTAAAGGAACTATACACGTATACTGTAAGAAATTATTAAAAGAAATTGAAGAAGGCACAAAGAGTTGGAAAGATTGTTCTGTGTTTGGATTGGAAGAACCAACATAGTTAAAGTGGCCATATTATCCAAAGCAGTATATAGATTTAATGCAATCCCTATCAAAGTCCCAATGGCATTTATTTTTTCAAGAAATGCAACAAAAAACCATCAGATTTGTATGGAATCACAAAAGACCCTGTATAGCCAAAGCAATCCTCAGAAAGAAAAAAAAACAACAAAAAAAAAACAAGGCTGAAGGTATCATACTCACTGTCTTCAGTTTGTACTACTAAGTGACAAGAATCAAAGAAGTATGGTATTGACAGGAAAAGACACACAGACAAATGGAATAGAACTGAGAACCCAGAAACAAACCCACATGTATGTGGACAGATACTTTTTGACAAAGGAGCCAAAAACATACAGTGGAGAAAAGAAAGCCTCTTCAATAAATTAGAAAACCACATGCAAAAGAACGAAACTAGACTGCTATCTGTCACCATATACTAAAATTAACTCAAAATGGATCAAAGACCTAACTAAGCATAAGACGTGAAACAATACATTTCATAGACGAAAGCATAAGTATAAACTTATGGACCTTGGGTTTAGAGAGGATTTTGTGAATTTGACCTCAAAAGCAAGGTAAGTAAAAGCAAAAATAAATGAATGGGGCTATATCAAACTGAAAAGCTTCTGCACAGCAAAACCATCAACAAAGCAAAGAGGCAACCAACTAAATTGGAGAAGATATTTGCAAACAACACCTTAAATAAGGGGGTAATATTCAAAATACATAAAGAACTCATACAACTCAATGACAAAAAAGTAAACAAGAAATCTGATTAAATGGGCAGAGTACCTGAATAGACACTTCTTCCAAAAAGACAAACAGCCAACAGATATATGAAAAGAAGCTCATCGTCACTACTAGTTATTAGAGAAATGTAAATTATATCACAATGAGATACCACTTCACAACTGTTAGAATGGCTATTATAAAGAAGGCAAGTAATAATAAGTATTTGAGAGGCTGTGGAGAAAAGGGAACCCTCATAACTGTTGGTGGGAATGAAAATTGGTACAGCCAGTATGGAAAACAGTATTGAGTTTCCTCAAAAAAATTAAGAATAGAATTACCATATAAGCCAGCAATCCCTCTTCTGGGTATCAACCTCAAAAATCTGAAAATATTTATCTAAAAAGATATATGTATCCCTATGTTCATCATGGCTTTATTCATGGTGGCCAAAACGTGGAAACAACTGAAGTGTCCTTCCATAGTTAATTGGGTAAGGAAGATGTGTTACATATGAGGTCTGACAATTAAGCTTGCCAACTTGTTGCAACGATGTTGCTAACCTTTTTTGTGATATCAGAGGAATTATTCATTATGAGTTTGTACCAAGTGGACAGTTTACCAAGTTGACTATTTGGAAGTGCTGAAAAGGCTGCATGAAAAAGTTAGATGACCTGAACTTTTCACCAACAATTCATGGCTCTTGCATCACGACAAGGCACCAGCTCTCTTGGCACTGTCTATGAGGGAGTTTTTAGCCAGTAAACAAATAACTGCATTGGAACACCCTCACTACTCACCTGATCTGTCCCCCAATGACTCTTTCTTAACCCAAAGATAAAGAAAATATTGAAAGGACATTTTGATGACATTCAGGACATCAAGGGTAACATGATGACAGCTCTGATGGCCATTCCAGAAAAGTAATTCCAAAATTGCTTTGAAGGGTGGACTAGGCACTGTCCTCAGTGCATAGCTTCCCAAGGGGAGTACTTCAAAGGTGACCATAGTGATGTTCAGTAATAAGGTATGTAGCACTCTCTCTAGGGTGAGTTTGCAAACTTAATTTTTTGATCTCATGTATCCAATGGAATATTACTCAGTCAAAAGAAAAAATGAAATAATATTATTCGTGACAACACTGACGGATCTTGAGATTATCATGCTAAGTGAAATAAGTCAGACAGAAAGATCAAGAACCTTATGATTTCACTCATAGGTGGGATATAAAACTGAAAGCAACAAATGAACAGGATAAAGAAAAACTCATAGACACAGGAACAGTTTAGTCGTTAGTAGAGGATGGGATGAGAGGAGTGGCAGAAGAGGATAAAGGGTATCAAATATATTGTGATGAAAGAAAAACTGACTCTGGGTGGTGAACACACAATGCAATATATAGATAATGTATTATGGAAATGTACACTTGAAACCTGTATAATTTTACTAATCACTCTCACTCCAATAAATTTAATAAAAATTAATAAGAAAAAAATTTTCCTTTTGTCACCCTGACAAATTTATTCCTCCTTCCCACCTCCCTCACTCACCTCACGCCTGTGGAAGCATCAAAACAATTGTGTTAGTGAGCACTGCCTTCAGGGTTGTATTTTCTACTAGGAACCAGGAACAGAACCCAAATAATTAGAACACTCAGTAGAGGGTTAGGAATTGGACATAAATAAATAGGTAGAGGAGTGGTTTTAGGTGGTTGGAACAGTTACATTTATTCAGGTAATTATTTATATTTGAGGGAAGAGAAGATAGACAAAATACCTCCTTATCTCATCCCATTACAAAAATGTAAGAAGTGTACTTTTTTATCCTTGGGTTCAAAATCCTTAAATAAACCCAACTTTTATTTCATTGCATTAGGAACCAAGATTATTTTAAAGTAACCATCACACCAATAACAACTTGTATTTTTGAATGCTTGCTTTGTTTAAAGCAATGTTCTGAGCACTTCATAGAATTGAATTCATGTAATCCTTAGAATGATTCCATGTGGCAGATGCTCCTATTACCACCAAGCAAACTGATGCACAAAGTAACTTGATTGACTTACACAAATAGAAAGAAGTGGTCTGTTATTGGGATAAAGTCCAAGATAGTGTGACTCCAGATTCATACTCAACTATGATATTTCTATGAATTAATTGTAGAGGAGCTACAATGTGATAAAAATAAAATGCAATTAACTGAAAGACTGTGAAAAAGGATTAAAAAGAGAAAGACTAAAAGTAGCCCTTGCTGATCAAAACACACTGTTGAACATATATAATATTTAAAATCGCGTGTTTCCTCCCACGATCAGGAAAATACTTCTGCCTTGAGGTATCTATGTCCTCCAAGAGTAATTCTGGGCTGAGGTTGCTGTAAGAAAAACCTGGGAATGAAGATCAAATAAATAGTCCATTGTCTTGTCAGTATTTTCTGAATCTTATTATAATAGGCCTTCACTTTTTTTTTCATTTAGTACCAAAGTCTAATTAAGGCCTGTCTAAAACTGAAGTATGTAAAGCTAATGGCCAGTACTTTTCAGATGCAAATCGTGTGTGTGTGTGTGTGTGTGTGTGTGTGTGTGTGTGTGTGTGCGCGCGCGCGCTAGCATGAACCACTACAAGTCACATGCATTATTTTACTTTCAGGGGCAAAGGGCCACTAAAGCACACAACTGATGTGATTTATGCAGCTAAAATGATATCAGAATCAGGATCAAGGATGGATGTCCTCGCTCGGCAGATTGCAAATCAGGTGAGTTTTCCACAAGTAGATGTGATGAAAGTCTATGCTAATTGTGTCCTGCCATTTCAGTATGATTAGAAAAAAGTTGGGTTTTTTCTCTGTTGGATTGTTTTTTATTATTATTGAATTATTTTTTAATTTTATTGAATAATTAATACACAAGTAGTGGACAGTTCATTCTAAGGAAGCTTAATTATTTCTTAGAGTATCAGTAATAGTGGTCATATTTCCCTATTTCTAAGATTTTTGAGCTTCAAATACATTCAAATTATTTAAAATATCGGCTTTTTGAGTTTCAAATATACTCAAATTATTTTAATTGGCTGTAATAACCAATGATAGTTTATTTTTTTTTCTTTTCTTGACGCCTTAGATTTCTTAGTTTTGCTTTTCAAAAATCAATACTTTCCAAAATTCTACTATGTTAGCTTTTCTGTATCAGCAATATATACTGGCATTCTATGTAAAATTGCAAGACATGTAGTGATTATTAATGTACTAAAGTGAAGATGTAAAATGTGAAAGTTTATAGTTTTTATAGAGTCTAATGCTTTAAACACTTTTTTTACACTTCTCTCATCTACATTTCAATTTTCTAAGCAGCAACTACATTATCAAAGTTACATTTTATCTAACTTCAATTGAAAAATCGATCAGTTTTTTAATGTATTGAAATATTTAATTAATATTTCAAACTGAGAATATAGTATACTTTGCAGTTTTGATATTATTCAACTTTATAATGCATATTTATCTCCATTTGGGAAAAAGCACTTTCCTTTTGGCATAGCAACTATTCCATATTATTTCTTGCTTACATACTTTGAGGATAACTGTATCGGGCTGCTTCTTATTATTTACTCTTTTTGTCCTCTGTTTCTTGGAACATGAAGAACTTTTTCTTATTAGATATTATATTTGTGGATATAAGGGTAGAAAAACAAATAAGGGGCAATAATAACAAATATTTTAAAACATTCATATACATATATATGTATATATGTATATTAATATATGTATGTATTCAGTGGCTTGCCACTTTAAACATTATAAACATTTTATTAATCTGTCTTAGTATTTAGTATTTACAGTTAAAAACAAACTCTATCAAGCACCAGAAAACAAACAAAAAAACTCCATCCTAATATAATTCAAAATCTAGTATGAATAAACGACTGAAACCCAAATCTTCCTATGGATTTCTATAGTTTAGAATTTTTTTTTTAAATTTATTGGGGTGACAATTGTTAATAAAATTACATAGATTTCAGGTGTACAATTCTGTATTACATCATCTATAAATCCCATTGTGTGTTCACCACCCAGAGTCAGTTCTCCTTCCATCACCATATATTTGATCCCCCTTACTCTCATCTCCCACCCCCCACCCCACTTACCCTCTGGTAACCACTAAACTATTGTCTGTGTCTATGAGTTTTTGTTTCTCACTTGTTTGTCTTGTTCTTTTGTTGTTTTTGGTTTATATACCACATATCAGTGAAATCATATGGTTCTCTGCTTTTTCAGTCTGACTTATTTCGCTCAGCATTACACTCTCAAGATGTTGTCACAAATGTTCCTATATCGTCTTTTCTTACCGCCAAATAGTATTCCATTGTGTATATCTACCACAACTTCTTTATCCATTCATCTGTCGAAGGACATTTTGGTTGTTTCCATGTCTTGGCCACCGTAAACAAAGCTGCAATGAACATTGGATCACACGTGTCTTTATGTATAAATGTTTTCAGATTTTTTGGGTAGATACCCAAGAGAGGGATTGCTGGGTCATATGGTAATTCTGTTCATAATTTTTTGAGGAACCTCCACACTGCCTTCCATAACGGCTGCACCAGTCTGCATTCCCACCAACAGTGTATGAGGGTTCCTTTTTCTCCACAGCCTCTCCAACACTTGTTACTATTTGTCTTGTTGATGATAGCCATTCTGACTGGGGTGAGGTGATATCTCACTGTGGTTTTTATTTGCATTTCTCTAATGATTCGTGATGTTGAGCATTTTTTCATATGTCTATTTCCATTTGTATGTCTTCTTTGGAGAAATGTCTCTTCAGGTCCTCTGCCCATTTTTCAATTGGGTTGTTTGTTTTTTTGTTGTTGAGTTGCATGAGTTCCTTGTATATTTTGGATATTAGCCCCTTATCAGAGGCACTGTTTGCAAAAATCTTCTCCCATTCAGTTGGTTGCCTCTTTATTTTGTCGATGGTTTCTTTTGCTGTGCAGAAGTATAGTTTAGAATTTGATTCCATTCATTTTTATGAGAGAGACTAAACAGTAACAGAATAAGTGAAACCATAATGTATTAGACAGATTGACGTGTACTGATAACTTTTTAAATACTTAATGCTTCCTACCAATGTGCCTCTCTTTATGTTGGAATGCACAATTTTCAAAGTTCAAATAATTGTGTCATTTTTAAATTTTTTCTTATATTGATAATATTCTCCTTTAATTGGGTCAAATGACCTCACAGTAGGTACTTTTATAAATGATTTATTAAATGATACCACTGTTTTTAGCATTATCCAAATTGTATTGAAGAAAGCAGAAGTATTGTTTCATTTCCATGCAACCTCTCTGACTAATGAAGAATCATGGATGACTCTCTGGATTTTCTCACTTCATATAGTAAAGTAGTTTCAAATGAATTACTTTTGTTCTGAACAGGTAGGGTTCTGAAGAATCAAAAATGAGAAAAGAAAAACTGAGTCATTATAGTGATCATCTGGGGAGATTGTCTAGGACTGTGCTTCTCATATTGTTTAATAGATTAAACATTAAAAAATGTAGACAGAGAATAATACCTGAATTTAATAATAGAATACAATTGAATGATATAAAAAGGTGATTTTCACAGTGTTTATGTAGGTATGTTTATTGTGTGTAAGCACATAGAGTTCACTGCTCAGGCATTGCTATTACCTGGCTTGCAAGGCAGAGATGAACAAAAACCTTCTGTTTTAACATCTAGAACCCTCATATAAAGTTACTTTTTCCCAATCATTCAACCTCTCTTTCGAATTGTCTTAAGAATTGGCTTTAGAATTGTCTTAAGATGTTGTGGTGGGTTACATATGTCATCCAAGACCGTATTATTTAAATCCAGCAGAAATCTGGTACATTGTCTCCATTGGACAGTATATTCCTAACGGACAGGATGTTGTTTGTTATCACAATTTCTAAACATTTTCCTAACAAACATAGAGAATGGGAAGTTGGAGAAGTACCCCTCCTACAAATCCAAGATTCCATACTCTTGGTACACATTTCCTTCTATTCCTCTATTTAAATGAACTGGATAATACCTCATAAAGAATAATACACAGAAATAAATCAATTAGTTGCAGAAGCAATGTACCATGAATAAAAAAGAGGTGAGTGGGACCCAAAATAAAATTTCATCTGCTAAAATGTTGTCTACAAGGAGAGGAAAAATTTAGACTTGTTAACCCCGGGGTGGTGTATCTGAAGCCTAATAATCCTTCATTGCAATTTTTTTGCCAAAGCAAAGATATCTAGATTACTGAGTATTCCTACCTAATCATAACTTAACAAAATTAAAATGAAATTTCAGTGTTAAATACATTGAAAACCAATGCTAATTCAAGAAAAGATGACATTTAAAAAGATAGAGAATTACAAGTCAAATCATAGACAATGCACTCAACTATGAACAAACAATCTACAAATGTAATTTATATTGATATTTTGACAAAATATTGCCATGGGTAGCCTCATTTCAATTGTTTCCCTGCTGATGTTGTTAGAGTCAAACATTTTTTTGTAATAAAGGTATATTAAAATGAAACTTCTGAAGCGTTCATTATGTCATTCTAACCGGTCTCTTATGGATTTAATCCTAGATGCATCTTGTGACAATATTTGTATTTTGATGCGATTATCTGTCTGAAATTTATTTTGAGCAGAGATATTGATACTTTGATTTGTTCTCCAGATTAATGAACCCATACTTTATATAAATAAATGCATATCAGGTTCTCAGGAATTAAATAAGAATAGATAAATACTGAAATATTTCATCTGTTTGCATCCTTAAAGCAATAGTTTGCTGTTAAAAGCATGCTGTTTTACGATTTTCCCCCTTTTTTGGTCATTGTCATTTTCCATGAAACAATGCCTTAAATGCCTTAAGGATGATGATATATTCAGTTTTATTTCATAGATGCAAAACTGTGGCCCTAGGAACCAAAAGTAACCTGTTGTAGGATCTAGGAGGGCTATTTGGTAAAAGAGAGGAAAAAGATTGATGAAAATTTCTCTTTACAGATAGCTGGCTATCTTTAACCAAAATGCTAAATAATCAAAATTTGCCTGAGTTACCTTTTCACCATCCTTTTCACATCTTTATGCTATACTAGGGTAAAACATTTTTATGTTTGTGTCAACCCAAGTAACTCTTCAGTTAACAAATTTCAGGTATCAGGAAAGGAGATACTATTTTTTGAGTTGTAATCTAACATATAGGGAAGTCAGTCCTTTTGAGAATTTCTCAAGGAAGTCAACATAAAGCTAAAAAGTAAAATTGGACAGAAATTTACACTTACTAAAAGAAAGGAGTATTGATGAAGATGGAAAACATATTTGTTTTTAATTTTTATTGCATTTTATTATTTAATTTTATTGTATTTATTATTTAATTTTAATAGGATTTTCTCAATGGCTGTATGTTCAAACCAAGTTGAAACTAAAAATGAACTGGAAACAATTTTTAAACTCAAGATAATATTAGTCTAACTTGGGAGATATGACAAAATTTGAACAGCATATATATTTTATGTTAAAACAACATCTATGTGTTGAAAACTGCCAAACTGTAGTTTCTCAAATATAACTCTCACAAGTCAGCATGGTCAGTGTACATCATATGAGTCTGTACTGTCCTTCATCTCTGATATCATTAAAAGGTTCCACTGTATTTTTAACCATATTTCCCTAGGATACCCTTCTATTCTGTGTTTTAGAAACCTCAGTTTGCTAATGAGCAGCAAAGATAGGCATAGCAAAGAAGAAACACTTTCAAAGTATGCTGAGATTTCTAGATGTAGAATCATCTTGAATTAATGACTAACCAAATTTAATAGATGGGAGAGAGGGAGAAAGCACTCTTTATTGAGGTAGTTAATAAAACAAGAAAAGTGGTTTTATAGTAGGCAAGATGGAGTATGAGATAATTGAAGTTTTCATGTGTTGAGTGAAATGTTGATAAGACAATGAGATGGGCAAACACAACAGGTATATGAGCTTCTGAAGACAAGGTTAGATGATAGAAATTTAGTAATTTTTTTATTTTGGAAGTGATAGACAAAGCCAGAGCAGTATATACTATTATCCAAGAAGAAGGTAAGAGTGAAAAAGATGTCCAAGAACAAAAACTGAGAAAAACAATAGGGACAGTAAAAAGCATGTTTGTGAACAAAGAGAGAGAGAGAGATGGGATTACAGGGTTGAGGAAGGGTTATTGTTTGAGAGATTTTATGTTTATAGATTCAAGGCTAGGAAAACAAGATATTAAAAGTGAAGAAAAGGATGGGATCATTGATGATCTGTGACCCTGAGGAAGATGAAATGAGATAGCCTCTGGGTTGGAGTACACAGGGAGAGAAATGAGTCCTAGGAAGGGAAAGGTCATGGATACAGAGTGCTTTTTCTATCATTGGTTGCTTGAAATTTCTATCCTAGCAATACACAATGACACCTAATACTTTTTGTTAACAAATTTTACCAGCTTAGCAGAAATTAAACTGTTGTCTGTAATTGCAAAAGTCATTTTAAATGTTTCTTAAATAAAGTTTATATCCCAATGTGGGGCGGGGGTGGGGAGAAGCTAATCTTATGGAATAAACGTGTTTAAAGTATCCACGTTGCTAATTTATTCTTAAAACTTAAGCTGAAAGTAATAAATGGTTTTCACTTTTTCCTCTCATTGCTAAATACGTATTTGGTGTCGGTACCAAGCATTTTACTAGAAGAGTGAAAGCTGGTTTATCATGAGAAAACATGCCATCTGCTTGCCTGTAGTGAGTGTCCCAGTGGTTATAAAATTTAAATTAAAAAAAAAAAAAAGAACTGTGCATTAAAAAGCTAACCAGATGTTTTGGTCAGTATCTCCTATCTTAATAAACTAAGAAATAACCAAAGTGTGTTATGATATTCTACCACTTGACTTGCCTGAAAGTTCCTATCAGAGTTCCTTTAAAAGTTATTTTTATGCAAATTTTATTTTTAAAAAGTCAAGGGAAAGAATGTTCTACAAATCTAGGACCCACACTTTTTCTATTACTTTCATATAGATATGTAATTTTATTTGACTTTAATAGACAAGGTTTGGCAAATAGTAGAAGAGCATTCTTAAAATGGGAATGATTCATTCTCCTGAATCTGTGTCTAGGTAAGCAAAACTCACTCAGAAAAGCTTTCCAAGTGTCAATAGGAAAGAAAGTTTTAATAAATTTTATAGTTTGTAATTTACCAATTAGTGGGTTTTTCTGCTTCAGTTATAAATTTGACTATCATCGTTAGTTGTAACCACGATTCTCATCAATTCTGGGAATGAAGGGTAAATCTGGATCAAATAACATTTAATTTCCAAAGTTCACCTTCAAATTTTCTACTCATTTGACTCATTCTTCCTTTAACCGAATTCTAAACTCTTCTAATATGGTTTTGAAAGAGTCCCTTGAGGGAGACTGTATGTTTTATTTGGCAATTGCAACATTGGTTACTGGTTAAGAATCTGTTATCTAATTTACAAGTTCAATTTTATCAGAAGTTGTATAGTGATACTGGTCATTAAGGAAAAAAAAATCCACACTAATCCTCCATACAATTTATAGATAAGAGTCTCAATTTAGTAAACCAACTTACAAATCAATGTGTCAAATTACTGTTTACTATATAAGGCATAACTGGCAGGAAGACTAATATCGTTCCTAGACCAGACTGTAGAAATAGAGAAGTGTAGTCAGATATGAGTTTGAATACGGGCTCTACTATTTATTAATTGGACAAATCAATCAACCTCTGTGTGCCTCAGTTTCCTTCTTTGCTAAAGAGGGATAATGAAATAACCTACCTCATGGAGTTGTGTGACTATTGAAAGAGTTAATATGGACAAAGCATCTAGAATACTATAAACACTGTATATTTCAGGGGTTGTCATTGAGTTCATCCATAAAAACAAAGAATAGATAAGACTATTAGGGAGAACACACAAAGAAAATGGTGTTTTCAATAAATGTCATGTAGAAGAGATCATTGTGCAGTGAATGAAACAGAGAAAAGTAAGTTCAAATCTTTAGATAAATCATATACTCTATCAAAAACTTAGTTTGCAAATGTTCACAGTGACAATAAGTAGTTCTAAGTAAAATGTTGCTGGGAGGACTGACTTAGAATTACACACGTAAAGAACATGGCACAGTGAGTGGCACATGGGACATGCTTAATGAAAGTCAACTTTCTGTTATGGTAAAACAATGAGATAACTTCCCTTTCATCATTATAGGTAATTCTAAGTAAATAATTTTGGTCTTTGAAAAAATCTAACACTCTTCACTTCAGAATTGTGCTGGAGAAATAGTCTTCCCATAATTTTTTTTTTTTTTTTTTTAATTTTCTTTGAAACTATGCAACCCACAGTATTCTATGATGAAAAAAGTACACTTCAGATTCTCTTAAGTTTAGTGATTTAAAATAAAATAGATTTGAAAGCAAATAGATATGGATTCAAATATTGCCTCTGGCATAAGCTCTTCAATCCTGTGAAAAGTGTTAGACTTTCTAAATTTCTGCTTTTTCATTTGTAAATTGGGGTAATCCCTTCCAACTTCCTTCTTCCTCCTCTATTCTCCCTTCTCCCCCATGTCTCTTCTTATTATTAGTTACAATTTAATCCTTCTGGTGAGATTTGAGGGATTACCCTTATTTCCTTGCTTAAAATTCAAGAAACACTCTTAAAGTAAAGATCTATCATCTTCTCTGATTGTCACTATGGCTGGTTATCATGTATCTTTGTATCCATTCATATGTCTATGCTTATCTAGCAGATTGGTAGTATTTCTGCAGAAGAATTGATTTCTTTGCTACCTTTGTTAATTATCTTTTACTCAAGGGTCACAGGTTCTCAACTTGTCCACACATTCTGGACCTATGTAGACTAGTACATTTAGCAAATATAAAAGAGAATGAGATTCTCAGGAATTTTCCAACAGCATTCCAGCTTATTGACTTTTAGGTAAAAGCAGGTATGCATAGAATGGTTCTGATTTTTTATCCTACATTTCATTAGCAATTTAGGCCACTAGAATTAAAGTTTGTTTTTTGTTTTTTTTTTTATAATAACACTTGTATAATTTGAAAAGTAATGTGTTTATTTTAAGATATGTAAAATATGAGGAAAATGAAAATTATTGGTTGTCTTATGTTTACTATTTTCACATATTTATTTTGCAGTATTATATTTTTTAGCACAAATTGAAACCATATATTTTTTACACAATTTGAGGCATTATATGAAATTTTAAATACTGAATTTTTACCTTCCAAGAAACATTTTACCACAACTTTTAAAAATATTATTTTCTTGAGACTATATAATATCACACTAGAGAGCATTTAATCTTTCACTATTGTAGGACATTTAATTATTTACAAATTTTGCTATTATAAGTAATGTTCCAATGGATACTTTTGCATAAAATGCCTGAACACTGTGCTGTACACCTGAAGCTGAGTAAGATTGAACGTCAACTATGAGTATAATCACATATATATACAACATAAGGGATAGAGTCAATGGAATTGTAACAGCTATACACGATGTCAGAGGGGTAGTAGATTGGTGGAGGGGGTGTCATCACTTTGTAAGGGGTGTAAATGTCTAACTGTTACATTGTTTTTTACACCTGAAACTAAAAAAAAAAATTCAAATTCAAAATGTCACTCTCCATATTTCACCATCCTTACAAAAATGTATTTAAAGTAGAATTAAGTTGTTGAGGTTTTAAAAATCTATTATAACTGCATAGGAGAAAGTACACAAATATTAAACACTGATCACAGATATTTATCACATTATGATGAAGCTCAAAACTGTACTCCAGGAAGTTCCTTACAGAAGATAATATAATGTAGGATACTGCTTTTAGTAAAGAAATTTGATATGTCTCTAAAACATGGATGCCATCTGTTTCTTGGCTCCAGGTAGATCCACAGCTGTTATCTGAGGTGAAAATGATTTATTTTGTCTGTAATAGTTAAGGCATGAAATACTGAAAGTAAGAGAACATAATATATGTTTTGTTGCAGATGTTTGTGTGTTTTTTTAATACTCAAGCAAATAACGAAGCTCAGACAATGCAGAACTATAGGTTCCCAGGATTATTCTAATAGCAACTTTAAGTCAAAGGAATAATTACATATTTAGATTTACCAAAAAATGTAATCTGAAGATTTCTAACCTTATCATAAATTAAAGACATTATTTTGTGTATCTTTTCACATCTGGAAATTCCTTTATTTCTTTTGTTTATGCTGACGTAATTAAGGTCAAAACATGAATAAATTTTTCTAATGGCAGAAGCGTATCAGAATCAACATGGGCTTAATCTGAAAAGTGGGGCACAATGAAAATAAAGTTGCTGTCTGAGAAGGTATCATAATGTCAATATTTAGTCATTTTGATCTACTTATTATTTATTTTGCTATTTCCATTTCTATCTTTTTTGCGTATTTAGTGTCCAGATCCATCATGCAAACAGGATTTGTTGGCCTACCTAGAACAGATTAAGTTCTACTCTCACCAACTGAAAATCTGCAGTCAAGTTAAAGCTGAGATCCAGAGCCTGGGGGGAGAGCTCATCATGTCAGCTGTGAGTACTGTCCAGCCTCTGTAGAAGATGATGAAAACAAAGCAGCTACACCCCTCCTCATTCTACCGAATCTTATATGTCCCTGTAGGTTACTAGCTCAATTGGAGTGTAAAAAATTACATGTCATTGAACTATTGAGAAATCTTATCAGATTTCTTAAAGAGATGTTAAGTAGGTACAACTGGCTTTTATTTACTTCAGAGATTTTAGAATGAATCAGGTTTTATCAGCCACTGGATAAGAAATAAGTGTTAATTTACAGCGTAGTTTTCAGACTTCAGAAAGAGTACAGATGGAACTCTGAATTGAATCCTATAATTTGGGATTGTAAATTAATAAAATAATTGTTTTATTATTATTAATTTATATTTATTTACCCATCATTCATTTCTATAACATAGAAATGAAGGTCTTGAAATTTTGTATTTCCACATGTAATTGTAGAAGTGGAGTATGGTAGAACATTATAGATATACAGGAACTTTCATAAATATTTTGGTGACCTTGAGATTCAATCTGCTCTAAAATGACCATGGTAAAAATAATGTCTAACTTTTCTTCTCATCTTTTAATAACTGTAGATCATTTCTTTAGAGTAGTTTGGTAATAAAATAATATTTTATATCTATATTGGATTCAGTTATCAGTGACTTTGAGAAGGAGGACGAGGACCGAGATTATAAATTTAAGTTAATGTAAGATATCATGAATGTTCTAGGAATTTAGATTTATAAATTTAGACTTATAATTTTTGAAAATTACAACAGTATATTTATAAATTTGTAATATGTAGGACCTTGATAGCCTGACATTGGGTTTTCCCTCAATAAACTAACACTCTTAAAAAGAACATAATTCTAAAGACATAAGCAAAGAATTACCATCAAGGGTAGAGGGCAGAGAACTAATCCTTATTGACTGTCTATCTCTTGCCTATATTTTATCTCATTTAATCTTCACAATAGCATGCTAGATAGTTTATTTACTTGTTTTGTTTGCTTTAATACTTGAAAATAATGAAATTCAGAAAGGTTAAATAGCTTCCCCAAGATCATACGAGTAAATGTCAAAATTGGGATTTACCTACAAAAGCCTATGGTTTCTCTGTTTAGGTAGAAAACCTTGAATCTATGATGACACTGAGAAGCACAAATCGAAAATGAATAATTTGGAAATTATGTGTAGTTATTATTAGAGATAGGGTTCAATTTCCTTGATATTTATATTTTGCAAAAAACAACAACAAAAAAAGAAAATATACAAACCAACACAAACTGGGCAATATTGATGCCCTGTCACTTTTCAAAGGAATATGCTTTAAGTAGTCACAATCTATACACACAGAAATATTGTGTATGAATACATGCATGTTTTCATGAATGCATATACACACACAGCATGTGTATGCTTATATACACATTTTAAAGTATTGTATCTTTATTCTGTATTATTAGACATTCTGTTTGCATTATCTCATTTAACATTATGCTATTTAAAAGTGTTTTAAAAATGTATTTATTTGTATACCTAAATCTATCTTCTGTTTAGTTTTCTTAATTTCACACACCATCATTTACAAGGTTTAAATCAATATAAATTTTATTTATAATTATATGCTATTTCTTCATGTTGTCTGAAACTAAGTTTTCAAATAAATTGATAGTTCAGCATACATTTTGCTGCAGAAATATATTACTGTTGATTGTCCCTCCAAAATATAATTTCCTCCAAATATATGAATTGAGTTTGTATTCCTTCCTGTTTGGGATGATGATTCAAATTCATAAACTTTACATATTTTATAGGTAGATTAAGTACAAGCCATTTAGAATTCATGATTTACAATTTAAAAGCTGAGTCATTATATAAAGCGAGGAATAACATTGCAAATCCAAAACTATTTGTCATCATTTTGCCACAATTTCCCTTTAGAAAAAAGTAAATCTGAAAAATAGGAAGCATGCCCCCTTTTACATGCTCTACTGCCACCTGTTTGCAGGTAGATTGTAAAGCTTGATTGATTGATTTTTGTGGATCTTTTTTTTTTTTTTTTTTTCTAATTACAGTTGACATTCAGTATTATTTTATATTAGTTTCAGGTGAACAGCATAGTGGTTAGACATTTATATAATTTACAAAGTGGTCATCCCAATAAGTCTAGTACCCACCATACTTAGTTATGACACCATATATAGTTATTATAATATTATTGACTATATTCCTTATGCTGTACTTTGCATCCTTATGAATATATTGTAACTACAAATTTATACCTTTTTATCCCTTCACCTTTTTTATACAGATCCCCAACCCACCTCACATCTGGCAACCATCAGTTTATTCTCTGTATCTATGAGTCTGCTTCTGTTGTTTATTCATTTATTTTGTTCTTTATATTCCACATGTAAGTGAGATCATATGGTATTTTTCTTTCTCTGCCTGACTTATTTTACTTAGCATAATACTCTCCGGGTCCATCCATGTTGTTGCAAATGGTAAGATTTAATTTTTTATGGCCCAGTAATGTTCCATTGTATATATGTACCACTTCTGCTTTATCCAATCTTTTGTTGATGGCACTTAAGTTGCTTCCATATCTTAGCTGTTGTGAATAGCACTGCAACAAATATAGGGAACATATATCTTTTCGAAGTACTGTTTTGGATTTTTCAGATAAATGCCCAGAAGTGGAATTTCTAGGTCATAAGGTAGTTCTATTTTTAATTTTTGAGGAACCTCCGTACTGTTTTCCATAGTGGTTGCACCAATTTGCATTCCCACCAACAGTGCACAAGGGTTCTCTTTTCTCCACATTCTCACCAACACTTATTGTTTGTTGACTTATTGATGATAGCTGTTCTGACAGCTGTGAGGTGATACAGCATTGTGGTTTTAATTTGCATTTCTTTGATAACTAGTGGCACTGAGCATCTTTTCATGTCTATTGGCCATCTGTATGTCTGCTTTGGAGAAATGTTTTTTCAGGTCCTCTGCCCATTTTTTTAATTGAATTGATTGGGGGTTCTTTTGGTGTTAAGTTGTATGAGTGCTTTATACATTTTGGGTATTAACTCCTTATAGAATGTATCATTGATGAATATCTTCTCCCAGTCAGTAGGTTGTCTTTTCCTTGTGTTGACAGTTTTCCTTGCCGTGCAAAATCTTTGTAGTTTGATGTAGTCCAATTTGTTTATTTTATCTTTTATTTCACTTGCCCAAGAAGGTATATCAGAAAAAAAATATTACAAAAAGCAATATCACAAAATGTATTGCCTATGTGCTCTAGGAGTTTTACTGTTTTGGTCTTAATTTAAGTCTTTAATCCATGTTGAGTTTATTCTTGTATATAGTGTAAGAAGATGGAATAGTTTAAATTTTTTGCATGTATCTGTCCAGTTTTCCCAAAGCTGTCTTCTTGTATAAACCCATTGTATATTCTTGTCTTCTTTGTCATAGATTAACTGACCATATAAGCATGGGTTTATTTATGGGCTCACTATTCTGTTCTATTGATCTTTGTGTCTGTTTTTAAGCCAGTACCACACTGTTTTATCACTATAGCCTTGTAGTATAGTTTAGTATCTGGTAATCCCTTTAATTTTGTTCTTCTTTTTCGAGATTGCTGTGGCTATTTGGCTATTTTGTGGTTCCATATAAATTTTAAGATTATTTATTCTAGTTCTTTGAAAAATGTCATTAGTATTTTGATAGGGATTGTGTTGAATCTATAGATTGCTTTGGGTAGTATAGCCATTTTAATGATGTTAATTCTCCCTATCCATGAGCACAATATATGCTTTCATTTATTTTTATCTTCTTCAATTTTTTTCTTCAATATCTTATAATTTTACAAGTATAGGTTTTTACCTCACTGGTTAAATTTATTTCTAGGTATTTTCTTTTCTTTCTTTCTTTCTTTCTTTCTTTCTTTCTTTCTTTCTTTCTTTCTTTCTTTCTTTCTTTCTTTTTGATGCAATTGTAAATAAGATTGTTTTCTTAATTTCTTTTTCTGATAGTTTTTTATTGATGTGTAAAAATGCAACTGATTTCTGTATATTAGTTATGTTTCCTGCTACTTTACTGAATTCATTTGTCAGTTCTAATAGTTTTTATGTGGAATATTTAGGGTTCTTTCTATGTAATATATTTTCATTTGCAAACATTAACAGCTTTACTTCTTCCTTTCCAATTTAGGTGGCTCTTACTTCTTTTTCTTATCTGACTGCTGTGGCTAGGATTTCCAATACTATGTTGAATGAAAGTAGTGAAAGTGGACATTCTTGTCTTTTTCCTGATCTTAAGGAAAACACTTTAGCTTTCCCCCATTGAGTATGATGTTAGCTGTGGGTTTGTAATATATGGCCCTTATTATGTTAAGGTATGTTTCCTCAATTCCCACTTTCCTGAGAGTTTTAATCATAAACGGATGCTGGATTTTGTCAAATGTTTTTTCTCCAGCTATAGATATGATCATATGATTTTTTTTTCCTTCATTTTGTTTATGTGGTGTATTATGTTAATTGATTGGTGGATATTGAACTAACCTTGCATCCAAGGAATAAATCCTACTTGATCATGATATATGATCTTTTAAATGTATTGCTGAATTCAGTTTGCTAATGTTTTGTTGAAGATTTTTGTATCTATGTTCATCAGAAATCTGGGTCTATAATTTTCTCTTTTTTGTAATGTCTTTGGACTCAGGGTAATGCTAGTCTTGTATGAGCTTGAGAGTTTTCTCTCCTCTTGAGTTTTTTGGAATAGTTTGAGAAGGACAGGCATTAATGCTTTTTTGACTGTTTGGTAAAATTCACCTGTGAAACCATCTGGTCCAGGACTTTTGTTTGTTGGAAGTTTTTGATTACTGAATCTGTTTTTTTTTTTTTTTTTAAGAGTGGTCTGTTCAGATTTGTGGTTCTTCTTGATTCAGTCTTGAACGATTTCATGTTTTAGCAATTTATCCATTTCTTCCAGATTGTCCACTTTCTTTACATAGACTAATTCATAGTGTTTTCTTATAATCCTTTACATTTCTGTGTTGTTATTGTCATTTCTCCTCTTTCATTTTGAATTTTCTTTATGTAGATCCTCTTTCTCTTTTATTTTATTTTACTTTTTTGATAAGTTCATTTAAAGGTTTATCAATTTTGTTTACCTTTTCATAGAACCTGCTCTTGCTTTCATTGCTTTTTTGTATGATTTTTTAAAAACTATTTTGCTTATTTCAGCTCTGATCTTTTTTATATCCTTTCTTCTACTAACTTTGGGCTTTGTTTTCTTTTCTTCTTCTAGTTCCTTTAAGTGTAAAGTTCAATTGTTCAGTTGAGATTTTTCTTGTTTTTGAGGCAGGCCTGTATTGGTGTGAATTTCCCTCTTGGGACTGCTTTTGCTGTAACCCACAGGTTTTGGGATGTTGTGTTTTGTATTTCATTGGTCTCAAGATATTTTTTGATTTGGTCTTTGATCTTATTGTTAATCCATTGATTGTTTAGTAGCATGTTATTTAGATTTTGTGTGTTTATGTTTTGTTTTTTAGTTTTTGTTTTTTTGTTTTTCTTTCTTGTAATTGATTTCTAGTTTTATACCATTGTGGTCAGAGAAGATGCTTGATATGATTTCAATTTTCTGAAATTTATTGAGACTTATTTTATAGTCTAACATGTGGTCCAGCTTAGAAAATGTCCTATGTGTACTTGAAAAGAATGTATATTCTGCTCCTTTGGAGTGAAATGTCTAAAAATGTCCATTAAACCTGTCTGGTCTAATGTGTCCATTAAGGCTGTTATTTCCTTGTTGATTTTCTCTCTGGAAGATCTAGCCATTAATATAGATGGGATGTTAAAGTCCCCTACTATAACTATTACTGTTCTCTCCCTCTATGTCCATCAATATTTGTTTTATATATTTATGAGCTCCTATGTTGGCTGCATAAATGTGTACAAGAGGTATATCTTCTTGTTGGATTGATCCCTTTATTATTATGTAATCTTCTTGCTTGTCTCTTCATATGGCCTTTGTTTTAAAGTCTATTTTATTTGATGTAAATATTGCTGCCCCAGCTTTGTTTTTTTTCTTTCCATTTGCATGAAATATCTTTTGTCCATCCTTTTATTTTCAGTCTCTATGTGTTTTTTTATCTGAAGTGGGTCTCTTGTAGACAGCATACATATGGATATTTTTTTTTCTTTTCAATCTATTTGGCTACCTATGTCTTTTGATTGGAGCAATTAATCCATTTACATTTAAAGATATTATTGATTGGTACATAGTTATTGCCATTTTATTATTCATATTTATGTAGTTTTCTTTCTCCTTTTTTTTCTTAAAGAAGTCCCTTTAACATTTCTTTGTAATACTGGTTTGGTGGTGATGAACTTATTCTTATCTGCAATGAAAAGCTTTTAAAATGCCTTTCATTTGCTTAGGCCAAAGCATACTTTCTTTACTCTCTTGGTGATCCTGAGTTCTTATCGTGTTCTTTTTCTTTTTTTCAAGCGAGGATGCTCTAATTTTTGCAGTATCAGTGACAAGGTGACAATTATTTTACTATAAGGTCTTTTGAAAAGTAATAAGTGTGTTTCTAATGTTGAGAAACTCATTAAAAATTATAGAGATTTTGTACTCAAAACTACAGTTTGCTGATGTTCAGTTGCAGATTATTCAAAGTTCACTAAAGTGTGCATTCCAAAATTAAGTTCATGAAACATTTATTTTAGCAAATATATTTCATTAAAAAGAACTAAGTATGAAGGGAGTACATTTCTGGAGTGAATAGGCAGAGTGCTTTAGGGTTTAGGGTAAAGAAGATAAACTTAGAGCATAAAGAAATTTGAAGATCATTGTCATAATAGACAATTTAATTAAAATACTTTTCCAATCTTCCTTATGTTTTTCAGCAAGTACTTATCCTTAAGTTACATGTTTTACTTATAAGGAAACCAAAGTTACTTTAAAACCCAACTATGAATTGAGCATCCTCTCTGTGCCAGGCATCTTAGAACATCTGGGGGATGAAAAGATGAGTATATGGTGCCTCCTTTAAGATGCTCAAATATGCATATAGAATACACCTAAATGTACAAAAATGACTCCAAAATAATATAATAAATTATGAAATAATGGTATGCCCAAAAGCACATAGTAAGGGTTAAGGAAATAATAAATCCACTAATGTGGCAAATGGGCAAGAGAAAATTCCATAAATAGCTTAACTTTAATTGGGCCTTGATTAACATGTAAAATCAAATGTATTCTTATAGTGGAAGGAGAGAAAAAAAAGTTTCAAGATAGATGGAACAACTGAAATAAAAAGATAAGAATGGGTAAATATAAAGAATTTTATGGAAATAGAAAATGATCTGATGTCACTACAAACAATTATACTTGGTACTGTTGGTTTTTGTATTGGGGAGGGTGAGGAATAAAACAGAACCTGCAAATGAAAGTAGGGCTGTTTAAAAAGGATCATTTATAGCATTTTAACTTTACTCTGTAAGCAACTGAATTAATTGAAAAAATCTAACTTTGAGTTGGGCGTAAACAGATCCCTGTAGTTGGAAGCTAACTGTTTTTGAAAAGGTGGTGATAAATTGGAAAGATGAGGGAGTGGAAGACAGGCCTATTAGGAACTTACTTTTTTAAAAAAAATAGTACAATAGAATAACAGTGAAAATTTAGATTAAGACAATGTTGGTGAGAGTGGAATGCAGTGTATTCATGCAAGAAAAAATTCTGAGCTAAGAGTTATTAGTGTCAATGATCTATTGAATGTTAAGGATGAAGGAGAAAGAATAATTGATTTTCCCCCAAGGTTTTCAGATTTGGCAGCTTACTTAGTCAACAGTGCCATCATTAACCAAAAGCTATATGCTATATAAAGGAGAGCAGATTAGGAAGCATAGGGCAATTCAAGCAGATTCTTCTTTTTAAATTTAAGTGACTAAGGGGCATCCAAAAATGAAGGTCTAGGAGAAGTTGGGTATATCATTCTGGAAGTCGGGAGACAAGTATGAAGGAGAAATATATGGGACTATCCAGTGAAATTTTGTTGAATAAGATAAAATACAGCATAGAGATCTAGAAGAAAAATTTTCCACACAGAAGATATTCTAATGTGCCTATATCAGATGCAAAGACTTGGTTGTGGTAGGTTAAACAAACTGGCAGTTTACTGTCTCCGTAAAAAGAGTCTCAGAATGGGCAAACAAAGACTGTTATGGCAGCTTCACAGAGTCAACAGGGAATCAGGCACTTTTGTCTTTCTGCTTTCTCATCCTTGATTTCTGGCGTTCATTTCTATCAGAGTCAAAATATGTTTTTAGCTCTAGCTCTAGCTTTTATATTCCAAACAGTAGAAATGATAAGAAACAGAAGCAAACATTTCTTACATCTGTATGTCTCTTCCAAATGCTTTATTTTACATGTTATTGAATAGAATTTAATTATATGGCTGTATATAACTGCAAGGGATACTGCGAAATGTAAAATTTGTTTGTGTGTATGTGTGTATGTTTTAATCTGGGCACATTGCTTTCCCCAGTTAAGTCAGTTTTGTTTTTTATGAAGAGAAAATAGATATTGGGTGGCAACTAGCAATTTCCACCAGATTCCTCTATGAATACAGAAATTACAGCAGTACTCACATGTGTTGTAATTGCCTGCTCTTTATACATATACCCCACTAGGCTAAAAATGTCCTTGAATATTTTTGAATAATTGAAAGTTCAATGGCCAATGACTATAAATAATGCAGAAATTTCAGGTTGACTGGGCCTTAAAGTGCCTATTGGATTTTGCATTTATAAGGCAGCTTTATATCTTTTCCAAAGCAGTATTAATAACAAGGTGAAGGAAAAAAATTAGACCATAGTGAGCCAAATACTTATTATGCAGTGACAGAGAAAAGATGGTAGCATAGACTAAATTTTCCTAAAGTTTGTAGTTGAAAGGAAGGAGAAAGAGATGGGGAAGAGAGGAAGAAATATTCAAGGGACAGATAACTGCTGGAAGCTTTTATTTATTTATTTATTTATTTATTTATTTATTTATTTATTTAACATTTTTATGTTTGTATTTTTTAAGATGGCACTAATTGAGAAAATTCTTAGGTGAAGAGCAAGAGGAAGCCAGAAAAGAATGGATCTATGAAAATATAAGACGAAAACATAAAACTAATAGAATAAAGTCTTAAGCAAAGGAGAGGAAATGGAATTAGGAAAATAGGTATAAGTTAACAGTAATGATTTGAGCTATTAATATTGTATTCTAGACATTGTTCTACCAGAATTGAGCTCCAAGACATTGCCTGGATTATGGAACTTGACTCAACTTCAATCACATGAAAATGAAGTCATCATGACCTTCCAATGTTTGTCATTCCGCAAAGAAAGAGGGAGTATACAAAAATGAAATTGAAAACAGGATAGCAAAACACAATGAAACTATGTAGTTAAACATACTATTGCAGATCAGTTATCATTGACATTAATATACTAATATAGGAATATAGTAAAAAATATAACTCTAAGAAGATTATTATGTACCTGGGTCACCCAAAAGCTTTCCCATAAATAATCCACCAATTGTTTCTCTAGTGTCCTCATGCATAGTGCAATGTGAGGAAGCTATTATATTTTGTGAAAGGTATAAAAATTAATATTTTTGTATATTCTAGCACATACACACACACCCACACACACACTAGGGGTGCCAAAAAAGTGTATGCACATGACTTGTATTCATCTTTGTTATTGTTATATATTGTGTATTACAATTATAATAGTTTTTTTTTTCTTAAATTTTATATACTTTTTTTTCACCCTATACAACATAAAATTTAGGAGGAAAAAAAGTTAAATAATGTAAATGGTTTCAAACTCTTAAAATTATTCTTTCTCTAACTGTTATGTTTTCAGTCCAGCAACTTTTTAATACTACTTAAAACTGATTAATTATGTAATCACTGTGTTTTGTGTATTTACTTTAATATATTTAATTGTGCGCTCTTACCCTGAAGCAGGTGTGCCAAAGCTACAATTTTAAAAATTGAATAAATAAATAAAACTAATCAGTCAGGGGAGAAAGATCAACAAGATTGAAAATTTGCCAAGCAACTACAGCTTAGCCTTAGCAGAAATCAAGGGGCAGTGTGCATGCAATTAAGAATGATAGGAAACAGCAAAAATACAGCTATTGACCAAAAGAGACACTAGGGTCTGCACATCTCAGGCAATCAAGTACATACAGAATGACTTAGTAGGTTAATGTGCTTGCCACGTTAAGACGTTAAGGGGATTAGTTAATGAGCTTTCTGAACCTACTGCAATCATTGGTAGTCATCAAGAAAATTGAGAAAACTAAAGAAGATTTGGAAAATTAACTGAAGTATTTATATATTTAAAAAAGGGTAGAGAGATATATGAACTGGAATGCAGAGAGGTGAAAGAAATGAAGAAGGGGAGAGTGTGGGGACAGAGCCAGGAGTGCAGTTTCCAGGCTCTCGTCCTCACATGGAAAGGTGTTCACTCAGGTAGTAAATGGCCATCAGCTGTGATTGTATGGCCATCAGCTGTGGCTAGTTGGCCATCAGCTGTAACCAGTGAGCCATTGGCCACTAATATAACTGCTGTGGTTAGGCTAGCAGCAAATGGGAGCTAGAAACAAGATGGTGGCTGAGCTAGTGAGAGCAGATTGCAGTTAGGCACTGTGGATTGCTGCTAGTAGGTGAGGTTGGTTGGCAGAGAGAAGTAGACAGTAGGTTGCGGGAAGTGTGGCTCCTACTTCCTGTGTCTTCAACCCAGCAGCCAGCAAGAATATAGTGGTATGACTCCCCTATGTATGGCTCCGTGGGTGTTCCTTTTTGGCCTCACCATATCCTGCACTCTGGCGGGGCAGCGGGAGCTGAGACCCCGCATGACACCCTGCATGACATAGAGGAATGCAGAGACAGGTAAAGAGAAAAAGTAAAGAGGACAATACACTTTGATGATAAGTTTAATTCTAGAGGAATTTGTTTCTGTGTTTGTTTAATGCTGGGTAGGAGACTGTGGGGGCAGAGCCCCAGAAAGTAGTTTCCAGGCTCTCTGCCTCACATAGACAGGTGCTGGCTCAGGTAGTAAATGGCCAACTGTGATTGCATGGCCATCAGCTGTGGCTAGTTGGCCGTCAGCTGTAACCAGTGAGCCATTGGCCACTAATATAACTGCTGTGGCTAGGCTAGCAAAGAAGAGAGAAGAGAAAGAATGGGGGCTAGCAAGAAGATGGCGGCTGGGCTGGCAAGCGTGGATGGCGGTTTGCGGACAGTGTGAATCCAGCCTCCATTGAGAGTATAGTGCCGCCAGAGAGAATATAGTGGTATGACTCCCCTACCTATGGCTCCGTGGGTGTTCCTTTTTGGCCTCACCATATCCTGTGTTCTTGTATGGGGAGCGGGAGCAGAGACCCCGCAGGCCGCCCCGCACGACAGAGACAAATGGAAGTAATTAGACTTCAGTAATTCAAATACTCATATATTTTAAAAACAAGAAAAGGTATGCTGTTTCTTGGTGAGGTGGACTAAGAAGTTATCTTGGTATAGGGACAAAGTCCCAGAGAGCAGTTTCCAGGCTCTTGACCTCCCATGGAAAGGTGGGGGCTTGGGTAGTAGCTGTAACTAGTTGGCTACTAGCTGTAACCAGTTAGCCATTGGCCACTGATATAGCTGATATGGCTGAGCTAGCAAGGGCAGGTTGCAGTTAGCGATGGGTTGGTTGGTTGGCAGAGAAGTGGACAGCGGATTGCGCATCATGTGGCTCCTGCTTCCTGTGTCTTCAACGCAGCCGCCAGCGAGAATATAGTGGTATGACTCCCCTATCTATGGCTCTGTGGGTGTTCGTTTTTGGCCTCACCATGTCCTTGTGCGTTCTTGTGTGGGGAGCAGGATTATAGTCCCTGCATGACACTTGGTGTCTAGATAAACTGATGTTATGATGGATTTGATTATCTTGAAAACACTGATTATGCCATGCATCCAGTTGTAATAGCACTTGGAGGAAACTTAGAAATAATCTGTTCATGTTAGACCTATCTAACTCAAATTAACTTTCCAAACAACTGAATAGGTCGGACTTTCAGTGATTTGCCCTAAATCATGAAGAAATCTAAAAGAACCAGGACTGGAATCTCTCATGTTCTTCACTTTATTGCTGCTGAAAGTAAGCCTTATGGCCTCCCAGGGAGTTAAGTAGAGAAATGACAGGAGGTGATATTAGTATACCCAGCCAGGATGATGGCTACTTATATCAAGAGATAAGGAATGGTTTAATTGAAACATGTGAGAAAACACTGAAAAAAAGCACAGTATTAATTAATAATAATGATGACTGTGGGGACAGAGTCCCAGAGAGCAATTTCCAGGCTCTCGGCATCACATGGAAAGGTGCTGGCTCGGTTATTAGATGGCCATCAGCTGTAACAGCCATTAGCCACTAATATAACTGTTGTGGCTATGCTAGGGGCTTGGGTTGGTTGGCAGAGAAGTGGATGACAGATTGCAGCTAGCAATTCGGTTGGTTGGCAGAGAAGTGGGCAGCGGATTGCAGCTAGCAAGTGGGGTTAGCAAGCGCAGATGGTGGATTGCGGATCGTGTTGACCCTACTTCCTGTGTCTCACCCAGCCGCCAGTGAGATGGTGGTGCAGGAAGACCCCGCATTGGGGTACTGGTGGATGTTTGCTTTTGTGTCTCGACCAGCCTCCATCTAGAATATAGTGGTATGATTCCCCTATCTATGTCTCCATTGGTGTTCCTTTTTGACCTTACCATATCCTACGTTCTTGTGCAGGGAGTGGGAGCTGAGACCCTGCATGACAATGACTTAATGATCTTTGATTCTTAAGAAAGCCTGACCAGAATGTACTCTTCATCTTCCACATGAGAAGCCAACATGAAGCGATGGGAAAACTACTGGACTCCAAATTAGGAGACCCAGGTTGTAGTTTCGACATTACTTTCTTTGGGTCTGTTTCCTCATCTATCTATAAAACTAAAGTTCGGGATTAAATGAGCTCTATCATTCCTTCCAATTTAGGGTTTCTGATTTTATTCTCTTTTATAATGAATGTTAATTTCCTTTCTCATTTTCTCTTGTGTATATTCTTTAGCTATTTTCTTTGTGGTTATCATGGGGATTGCATTTACCATACTAAATTTATAACATTCTATCTTGAATTTGTATCAGTTGAACTTCAATAACATACAAAAATTCTGCTTCTTTAACAACTCTGTCCTCCATCCCTTTCAGTTGTTAATACACAAAATTACATCTTTATATATTGTGTCCAAAAATATAAACTAATAAAAGTTTTAATGCATTATATCTTAAATTATGTAGAATAAAATATGGGTTTAAAAACCAAAATTACATTAATACTAACTTTTAGAATGATTGTTTTCTTAAACGTATTACCTTCTTAAATCTTATAGAAAATAAAAAGTGGAGTTACACAATATTGTTACAATAATACTAGCATTTATAATTGCAAATATATTTACCTTTAGTAAGATCTTTATGTCTTCATACAGCTTGGAGTTACTGACTAGTATCTTTTCATTTCAACTTGCAGGACTCTCTTTAGCATTTCTTGCATGGCAGATCTAGTGGTACTGAACTCTCTCAGTTTTTGTTTACCTGAGAAAGTCTTAATTCCTCCCTCATTTTGGAAGGACAGCATTGCTGGATATAGTATTCTCAATTGATAATTTTCTTTTAGCATCTTGAAAATATCATCTCGATATCCTCTGGCCTTCAAAGTTTCTGATGAGAAATCTGCTTATTATTGAGAATCCCAAATTCTCTTTTTGTGCTTTGCTTTCAAGTTTAATTATAATGTGTGTTGGTAGAAGCCTCTTTGAGTTCACCTAACTTGGAGTTTGTTGAGATGTTTGGATGTTTATATTATGTATTCTATCAAATTTGGGAAGTTTTCAGCCATGTTTTCTTCAGTGGGCATGTTGGTCAGCTTGAATGTCCTGTAAGTCCTTTAGGATCTGTTCCCTATTCTTGTCTTTTTTTTCTGTCGTTCCCAGACTTGTTCATTTCATTGTCCTATCTCCAAGTTTGCTGATTTTTTCTTTTGTCTGCTCAAATCAGCCTTTGAAAACCTGTACTGATTATTTTTATTTTATTTATTTCTTCAATTACAATTGACATACAGTATTATATTAGCTTCAGGTGTACAACATAGTGATTAAACATTTATATAACTTTTGAAGTGATCACCCCAATAAATTTACTATCCATCTGACACCATATATAGTTGTTACAATATAACTGATTATATTTCCTATGTTATGCATACATCCCCATGACTATTGGGTAGCTACAAATTTGTACATCTTAATCCCTTCCCCTTTTTCACCCAGCCTCCCAACCCTCTCCTATCTGGCAATCATCAAAATTTTCTTTGTGTTCATGAATTTATTTCTGCTTTGTTTGCTCATCTATTTTGTTTTGCAGAATTTCACATGTAAGTGAAATCACATGGTATTCGTCCTTCTTGTCTGACTTATTTCACTCATAATAACACTTTCCAGATCCAACCATGTTGTCACAGATGGCAAGCCCTCATTCTTTTCAATGGCTGAGTAATATTCCATTGCACACATGTACTACATTCTCTTTCTCCACTCATCCATCGATAGGTTACCTCCATATCCAGATCACCATAAATAATGCTACAATGAACATATGGACACATACCATGTTTCCCTGAAAATAAGACCTAGCTGGACAATCAGCTCTAATGTGTCTTTTGGAGCAAAAATTAATGTAAAGCCCAGTCTTATTTTACTATAATATAAGACTGGGTATAATATAATACAATACAATACAATACAATACAATACAATACAATACAATACAATACAATACAGGGTCTTATATTAATGTTTGCTCCAAAAGATGCATTAGAGCTGATTGTCTGACTAGGTTTTATTTTCAGTGAAACACGGTACTTGTATGTCCTCTCAGATAACAGTTTTGCTTTTCTTCTGATATATACTCAGAAGAGAATTACTGGATCCTTTTTCATCTTTCATTATAGCCTTTTTTTAAAAGTCTATTTTGTCTGATATAAGTATTTTAACCCCAATTTTTCTGTTGTTTGTTTCCATTTTCATGAAATATTTTTTCCATCTCTCTATTTTCAGTCTGTGTGTTTTTCAATCTGAAGTGAGTCTCTTGTAAGTGGCATAGGTAAGAGGCTTATTTTCTAATGTGTTCAGCCACCCTATGTCTTTTTATTAGAACATTTAATCCATTTACAGTTAATTGTTGATACCTATGTAGTTATTGCCATTTTATTATTCATATTTTTAATATTTTTGTTATTTTTTTCTTAAAAAATCCCCTTTAACATTTTCTGTAATACTGGTTTGGTGGTGATAAACTCCTTTACCCTTTTCTTGTCTAGCAAGCTCTTTATCTGTCCTTTGATTGTAAACGATAGCTTTGCTGCATAGAGTAACCTTGGTTGTAGGTCGTTTCTTTTTGTCACTTTGAATATGTCCTGCCAATCCCTGCAAATTTCTGTTGAGAAATTAACTGACAGTCTTATGGGAGTTCCCTGGTTGATAATTGTTTTTCTCTTGCTGCTTTTAAGGTTCTCTTTGTCTTTAATTTTTGGCATTTTAATTATTATGTGCTTGGTATGGGCCTCTTTGGGTTCATCTTGTTAGGGACTCTCTTCACTTCCTGGGCTTATATATTTATTTCCTTCTTAAGGTTAGGGAATTTTTCCAACATTATATTTTCAAATAGGTTTTCAATTCCTTGCAATCTCTCACTTCTCTTTCTGGTACCCTTATGATGTAAATGTTGGTATGCTTAATGTAATCCCAGAAACCCCTTAAACTATTCTCATTATTTTTTTAATTCTTTTTTTCCTTTTACTGTTCTGATTGGATATTTTCTGCTATCTTCTAAATTTCTAATTCAGTTTATGTTTTATCTAATCTTCTGTTGATTCTCTCTAATGTATTTTTCATTTCATTATTGTATTCTTTATTTGTGTCTGGTTCCTTTTTATGGTTCCTGTCTCTTTGAAGTTTTCATCGAGATCATTGAGCATCCTAATAACCAGTGCTTTGATCTCTGCATCTAGTAGATTGCTTGTCTCCATTTTGTTTAGTTCTTTTTCTGGAGCTTCATTCTGTTGTTTTATTTGGGACATGTGTCTTTGTCTCCCTGTTTTGGCCATCTCCCTGTGTTTGTGTGTATGTATTAGACAAGGCTGCTATGTCTTCCAGTCTTAGTAGAGTGGCCTTAGGTAGTAGGTGTCCTGTGGGGCCCAGTGGCACAGTCTCCCTGGTCACCTGAGCTGGGTGCTGAAGGTGTGTCCCTTATGTGGGTTGTGTGTGCCCTCCTGTTGTAGTTGAGTCTTAGTTGCTGTTTGTACAGCAATGGGATGGATTGACCCTCAGGCTGATTGGTTGTGAGGACTGGCCATGACTACAGTGGAGGAGGTGATGTGCAGGTGCTGACCCTACAGAACAGGATTTGCTTTAGCAGGGCTCTGGTGCCTGCTCAGTCTGCCCTTGAGTGTGTCATTTGTGCAGGTGGGTATGTGGTGTTCTAGTGTGGTCTTAAGCTGTCCACTGGGTATATTGGTTCTGGGACCTGTTGGGCTCTCTTGCAGGCCAAATTCAGCTTCTGCCTGTGTCCTGCATGGGGCCACTTAGTATGAGCTACATAGTGACCTGAGATGGTTGCTACTTGTGCTGAAGCTTGGCGATTCTTGTGAGAGGCTAAGCTGAAATCTGAGTCTGGCTGCTATTAGCACTGGTTTTGGGCTGCTTAGCAAGAGCTATGAGGCATGCCAAGGCTACATGTTGCTTGTTTGAAGTTTGTGAGCCTTTGAGATATTTTAAGAAAGTTTGCAGCATGAGATAAGACAGACCATTTATATGGAAAAGCCAATGGAAGCACCTTGGGTAGGCCTACAATTTGGGTGGGGTCTCAGGGATCACCAAGGCAGGACAAGTGGTGTTCACCAAGTTGATGAAAGCTCAGATATGATGCCAATATGTATATGCAGGCTGGGTGGGGGAAGGAGATGCATCTGAGGAAAAGTGTTTTCTGCCAACACTTCTGTCTGTCAGAAAACTGCCCTTTCAGCCCTGGCCCTAAAGCCAGACAATTCTTTTTTTCCCCCTATATGTCCCTGGTGCCTTTCAAGCTGCTGTGCTAGTGCTGGAGCTCATGGCGCGTGAGTCCATCAGGGAGTAAGTCCATCAACAGGCCCTTTAAGAGGAGTGCCTGGGACTTCAGCAACCCTCTGTCTCACTCAGCCACAATCTCTGCTGGTTTTCACAGCCAGAAGTATAATGGGGACTTATCTTCCTGGCACTAGAACTCTGGGCCAGAGAGCCTGGTGTGGAGCTGGGAATCTTCAATCCTCAGGGGGAACCAACAAAGCCAAGATATCCATCCCTCCTGATTTTTAATCATCACATGTGGGTGTGATACCAGACTGGACCAAATCTTTACCACTCTGACTGGTCTCAATACGGCTTCTTTTGTATATCCTTAATTATAGGACTTCTATTCAAGTAGATGTCAGGTTATTCTCAATGATGGTTGCTCTGTAGTTTAGTTGTATTTGTGATGTGGTCATGGGATGGGGCAAACACAACGTTAACCTACTCTGCCATCTTGACTGGGAGCCCCTGTAGAGATTTTTTTTTTTTTTTTTTAATTTTAGTTATTGTACTTTTTAATTCCAGAATTTCTTTTTTTTTTATGTTTCCCGTCTCTTTATTGATATTTCTTTTTCATTCATATGTCATTTTCTTGACTTACTCCATGTTTTCCTTTAGTTTTTAAGCATCTTTAATACAATTCTTTAAACATTTTTTTTTCTTATATATCTGCCATGCCTTTAAATCTGACAGTTGTTTGTTTGTTTTTTGTTTGTTTGTTTTTACTCTTTTTCTTTTCTTTGATAGAACATCCAGCTTTTTTGTTGAAAACTGGACATTTGAGTTTAATAATATGGTAACTCTGGAAATCAGATACTCCTTCTTTCCTAGGGTTTGCTATATTTTTGTTTGTTTGCTTTTTATTTTGTTTTTGTGTGGGGTTTTTAATTTTGCTTTGTTTTGCTTTTTGATTGTTTAAGGCCATCTCTGTGCCACAAATCACCTGAAGTGTAAACCAATTCTTCTCAGGTCTTTTCTGAGTGTGCGTCTTCCCAGGGCATATATAGTGACTTTATAATTTCCCCTGTATATGTGGTTGCTTTTGAATGTCCTAATCTTCAATGTCTGGCTTCTAAAACAGAGAAAGAGAAAAAATAAAGTAGGTAAATGAAAGTACTCAACCTTTAAATCCCCCGGTAGTCACTTCAGTCAGAGTATAAAGGGCTTGCAACAATAAAGGTAGGTGTAACAATTATGGTAGCTGCCTTTTTGCCTGCACTTCTGTGATGAGAAATAGTAATCAGTGATCAGGGAATGGATTCCTGATATTTAGAGTACATGGTCCATTTTGTTGACCCTGTCTCTCACACATTGTTTGCAAGCTGCCCCCGGAACACTTGCAAAGCTGCCTGACAAGTGGCTGAGGAGTAGGGAATGGATAGCTCAGACTGCGCTAAGAGCTAAAATTGATAGAAATTAACTATAATGTACCTTCCAAACCTTTCTCTGGAAATTGCAAGCCTTCAATAGACGTCATACTTCCTTCATAGTTATATCAGATAGATTCCACCAGTACAGTTGTAGTCTGGGTGGGGAGGTAGAGTTATGGTAATTTCTATTGTACCATCTTTCCAGAATCCTTGATTGTATTCCCTTTTGCTGACCCTTTCGCTTCCCAGTTCCTTTCCAAAATGTTCCTGTCAGTACTAAGTGACAAATTATAATATGACATAGCAAGTACTTGTTTTAAAACAGAAATGCTTCTAGAATTTTGCTAAAACAGTGTACATCAGTGAGAATGAGATCAGATGCTTCAGGAATTAATTGTTACTTTAAGATCCAGAGGGAAATGAAACATGTGTATCAAAATAGTACACACTATTGTCCATAATTACAGGATTGACTTGGCATGGCTTTACTGAAACTGTTGTGGTATTTCTCACAGAACAGCAGTGATTTGTTTTGTGAAAATTAAGTGATGGAGAGGACAAAATATCTGGATGAAGCATGCACACACACACACACACACACACACACACACACATAAAGTTTGATAAGGAAAGAAATGGAGGGGGAAAGGATGAAAAATACAAATGTGATATGAGACTCTCTACTGTTAAATTTACTCCTTACAATAATTGCCATATTCTTATTTATATGTCAAATAGTTCCATATTATTAAAAATGAAAATAGTGGAAGAATTTAAGACTTAATGGACAAGACTATTTGTATTTTAGAAAAAAATCTTAGCTTAATTTTTATCAATCTTTAGAAGAGAGGGGTTAATTATTTCTATTGTGTGCTAAACAACTTGAGCCACAGAATTTTAAAGAGGTGGAAAGAGAGGCCATGAAAGTGAACAAGATGTATTTGACAGCTGTAGGATGGTGCCAGATTCTCCATTAGACAAAGTGCAGCTAAAGGAAAAGAGCAAAGCTGGATGCAAACATCCTGGTGTTCAACTGGAAGCCAGGGCGAAAAGGCACAGAACAAAAGCAGAGAGAAATTAAAATCAAGGTTAAAGATTCTAGGACAACAAAGTACTGTCGTGAAAATCCATAAAGGTGTGGATAAAGGCAGAATTGAAAGCAGATGTGAAAAAAGGCACAAGACAGGGTTGGTGACATTTGCAAAAAATAGCCATTTTAGTTCATGACTGCATGCTGAATTTATGCTTATTGCAAATTATGAAGAAATACTAGTTGTATTCATAAGATAAAAGTCCCTATGAGGGTGTATTTGTGGTGTGTGTATTGTGTGTGTGTTCCCTAGGAAAATCAATACAGTTCCACATTCTCCTCCTTTGATTAGTAAAGTATGAATGGCATTAATAGTAAATCAATAACTTTTAGTAATGAATTGTAATACTGACTTTCATGTTTTTGTTTATTCTAGGGTTTCTCATCCTTAGCACTGTGTCATTTAGGATTTGAGGCTGGATATTTATTTGTTGGGGTACTGTCCTCTCCCCACAAACAAATTCTTTGTAGAATGTTTAGCGGTGTCCCTGGTCTCTACCCACTTGATGCCAGTGTCCCCCCACCACTCAGTTGTGATAACCAAAAATGTTTTCAGACATGGCCAAATGCAAAATTGTCCCTGATTGAGAACTGTTGGCCTAAGGGAAGATAAAAATTAAGGAAAAGCTAATAATGCTATTATGGATGTTGCTACTCCTACGAGATCCTTTTACTTGGTAGGTCACCCATCTCCCAGCTATTGCCAGTGTGGGCTGCTAACATTTCACAGCTCTTCCCTTATCTAGATAATTGTCCTCAGCCCTACAGGAATAACCCTATCTGGATGGTTATGCACCATCACTCCTGCATGCCCTGGAAGCCTATAGCTGGTGACTAACTGAGAGGAGGATACAATAGGCCAGAAATTTTGCCTAAAGGTGGAACCAGCTCTGCTGTGCAATTTCACAGTCCCCTATGAGATCGGGCCAAAACTGATCTGTGACTGAAATTAACAACATTTGTATTTACTTCTACCCTCACACACCATATTCTTCCTCCTTTCCTACCCTTCTGAGAGTAGGACTTCTGTAAGCCGCTTGCACAACTTTTTTTAGGTTCTCTTTGAATGTACCGACTCCAGAGACAAATGACAACATCATTGCATTTTTACTGTCACTTTCTTTGTGGACAGGAAAGACGTGATCATAGAAAATTCTGAGTTTGATGAATTCCCTCCTCTTATTGACACATTTATATGTATTATTTTATCCCCTCAACAATGCTACAAGTACACTTCTGGTATTTTGTTGACAAAAAAACTAAGGCTAATAAATGAACATAACTTGCCAATGTCATCTGGTTAGTTAGTGATGGAGTGAAAATGTGAATCCAGGCTCTAGTTTCAGAGCTTTTTGTGTTGTTCCACACTAACATATATTTATTCTCATTTTGTTGCCCTGAAACAACATTCAGAGGTGAATAAAGAAGGTCCTTGTTCTCAAGGAATTCAGTTAGAAAGAAAAGACAAGCAAAAATAAATCTATCATTATAGGACATGTTAATTTACAAACAGAATTTGTATTTCTCATGCTTCTAAAAAAAATTGTAGCAGTTTCATTAATCAGGAAAAAAATTTAAATTAGAAACTAAATATAAAAACAGATCCTAAAGTTTTTTTTAAAGAAAAATTAAAGAAAGGGGTATTATTGAACTTTTGGGTAAATCAGTTATTCTAGCTATAGTAAACTGAAAATTAATTATTAACCACATTATATAGTTTTCATTGAGGATAGACAGTATAGACATTTCTTTAAAGAGAGAAAATGTTTATCAGGCTTCAAATTTAAAGATAAATGTATTGTGTGTGGTCATTACCTGTATAATAATTTCTAACATGATACATGATGTCCTAACTTAGGGGTCTGTAAAGACAGAAATGTTCAAATGAACATTTCTTACATTGACTCTCAATTTAACCTGAAGTTACAGCATTAAGTCTCAATTTAGTGAAGGCTTTTAAGCAGAGTCATGATAATATGGCCTGGGAATGCTGCTTTGTGATGACGTTGCTGATCCAAAAAAATCTGTGTAAATAAGTAAATAACACTCTAATAGCCGTAGGGGAACAAATACATTCAGTCATCTCTGCAATAGTTAGAAGTCTCAGGAAAGTTTTTTGGTGAAGCCCTGAGTCACAGGCACTTCATGGTTGAATTTTATGATAAAGTTCTGTTGTCTTTTTTTCAGTAGGAATACATGCCCTTTAGACATCACTCATACATTTCAAACACCGAGCAACTACTGTGTCTGTGTTCATTCACACGCGTATGTGTGCAGACAAAGGCGTGGTATTATTTCTTATTGCTAATAACAAAATGGACATTCATGAAAGTTTTAGGGACTTCACTTACTCTTTCAATCAAATGTAGAATACAAATCCACTCCTCTTCTGCACAAAGATAAATCAGTTTTAGTTTAGCCTCAGGTTCTATATTGCATAGCATGAAAAATAACATCTACAATTGAAAAAAAAAAAAAACTAGCGGAGGATTTTCTGGACAACACTGAATTATCAAATTAGATTGGCTCTTTGGTCATAATAAAACAACTTTAAATTTTCAATTACTTAAAGTTTTTACATCGCTCACATTTAAGCTTGATACAAATTGTTAGGACGCTTTTCTCTATGTTGTTACTCAGAAGCAGGGTTTATGTACTTTATAGAATCTCACTATGAGGCCTCCATCATTTCTGTACTAGGAAAGGAAAAGACAAAAGAGTTGTTCACTGGCTGATAAATACCTTCTAGGAGAGAAACTATTGCATGTAAGGTGCATATTGTCTAGAATATAGAAGGTGCTCATTAAATATTAACTAGTAGTAGCAGCAGTAATCGTCGTCGTCATCAGAGTAGTAGTCAGTACCACATAATATGGCATAATGATAACTTACCAATAAGTGATATTATTCGTTGATATATTTAATCTAATTGGTATAAAAGTTTATTTCAAATTAATTTTAAAGAAAGAAGCTTAGGAAAATGTTCTCTTTTCAGTGCGATAATTTCTCTGCATCTCATGAAATGGCTTATTGCCCAATCCTCTTTTAGCAGCAACACTTCTTATAAGCTTTGATAAAGAAAAAACGTCTTTGCTCTATGTCAAGGTTAAAGTTTGGTCTACACATGGCTGATGAGTAATAGAAGAAATGCACAAAGTCAATCTTAGGCTGTCCGTAACTGTATTCAGCACAAGGAAAGGGTCTTCAGACAGATACTCAGACTTTAATCTACTTCTTGCCAATGCAAATGGAGACATTTAGCCCTTAGATTGGAAGATTAGGCATAGAGACATTTTTGTTCAACATTAGGACGTTTATGCAAATGTCACATGTTCAGATTTATTCAATTGCAATATAGAGTAGAACTTCAGCTACCCAAAAATTCAAGGGTGCCATTTTGGCAAGATGAAAATTTCTAACAGCATGAGATTGTAAAATCTAGGGCAGAGTACAACACTCCAATATGTTACAGAACTGCTCTAAGAGCAGCACAGAATTAGTAAACAAGAAGTAAATGTTTTGGTCAAAAGATACCAAAGACCTGCCGCAAAGCAAGTACATGATTTGAATAGTCTGAAGAATTTTACAGAAAATTTGAGCTCAATAATAAAGAATTGGAATAATTTGGTTAGATGGAGAGGAGAAAAGGACTATGAAACCGAGCTTAAAATAAAAATTTTGGCCATGACGCGACTCAAGGGAGGTCTTCAGACACGTGCCATTTTCCTCCCTTCGGTTCTCGGAAGTCCGTGCCAGTTCCCGGAGGTGGCCGTGCCAGCGAGGTGGTTTCTGCGGCCTAGAAAAATCTTGCAAAAGTGTCTCTGTAACCATCTCTTGAAGACCTGAAGGTAGACAAAGTAATTCAGGCTCAAAGGGCCTTTTCTGCAAACTCTGCCAACCCAGCAATTTTGTCTGAAGCTTCTGCTCCCATCTCTCAAGCTGGAAATCTCTATCCTAAATTGCATCCGGAGCTCTCTCAGTACATGGACTTGAGTTTAAATGAAGAGTAGATACGTGCAAATATGGCCCTGGTCCCTGGAGCACCAACTCAGGGGCAGTTGGTAGCAAGACGTTGTAGTATGAACTATATGGTGGCTCCTGTAACTGGTAATGATGTAGGAATGCGTAGAGCAGAAATTAAGCCAGGGATTCGTGAAGTCATTTTGTGGAAGGATCAAGATGGGAAAATTGGGCTCAGGCTGAAATCTGTAGATAATGGCATATTTGTGCAGGTAGTCCAGGCAAACTCTCCTGCCTGTTGGTTGGTCTGAGATTCGGGGACCAAGTGCTCCAGATCACGGGGAGAACTGTGCAGGCTGGAGCTCTGATAAAGCACACAAGGTGCTCAAACAGCCTTTTGGAGAGAAGATTACTATTCGTGACAGGCCCTTTGAACGTACAATTACTATGCATAAGGATAGTACTGGACATGTTGGTTTTATCTTTAAAAATGGAAAAATAACATCCATAGTGAAAGAGAGTTCTGCAGCCAAAAATGGTCTTCTCACAGAACACAGCATCTATGAAATTAATGGACAGAATGTCATTGGGTTGAAGGACTCTCAAATTGCAGACATATTGTCAACATCTGGGACTGTAGTTACTATTACAATCATGCCTGTTTTTGTCTTTGAACATGTCATTAAGTGGATGGCACCAAGCATTATGAAAAGCCTGATGGCCCACACCATTCCTGAGGTTTAAAAGTCATGGCACAATGGAGACTTTGCTGAACTTCTCCAGTCTACTTCTTTGGCAACTTAACTTTACATTATGTACATGAAGCTTTCGAGGAGCCAGAGAGCATATGCTGCATGAGGACCTTCTAGCTCACATTATGCTGGGGATCTCTGTTTGATCTAATACCTTGTTCAGACTTCAAGATAGTCGTAGCCTTATCCTGGTTTTACAGATGTGAAACTTGGAAAAGATTTACTGACTTTCATAGAATAGTTCTCTACTGGAAACCAGATGCTTTTACAAGTCATTATCATTAGAATGACTGATGCAGGCTTAGCTTTGTGTTAGAACCTTTATCCTAGTTATCAAGTAGTGCTGTTCATATTACTTTAGTTCTATGGTACATTTGCATTTTTACTGTTAACCACAGTATATTTAGAATGATTGCTTTTTACATATTTTTTAAGCGTGTGTGTGTGTGTGTGTGTGTGTGTGTGTGTAGTGCATGTCTGTAAAATACCAATTAAATAACTCTGGTTTCATTCCATGTAAGCATTACACAGTTTATGTAGGTTGCAAGACAGAGTGTTTATTAAAATTTAACTACCTTCAATTAATATGATCGAACTGTCGCCTTAACTATGTTAAGCATCTAGAATAAAAGCCAAAATATAACAATTGCTGCCTTCTGAAACCCAAAATGCAGTTCTATATTAAACTGAAATGTACACTAGCCCAGTATGTAATTTAATGGTACATATTGAGCTATAGCATCACTGCTTAGTTGCATTTGATATTTTCTAGTCATTGTGTAACAGAAACTTCTAAAAGTTACTGGTATCATTTTCCGAAAAATGAACTACTACATTTAATGTAAAAATTATTATACTATAAGTGGGATAAACTTTTGACTCCCTTGTTTCATTTGTATATTAAGTGAAATAATACCTAATTTTGATATTTTACTCTTACCATTATGTAACCTTGCTACTTTGAGATGGTCTTAGACTGTTGCCCTGGTAATTGGTTCCATTTCCTGACTCCTCCCTGCAAGCGAAATAGCACTGACACTTTATGCTGACTTTTTGTGTATCCTGATTCTTTGTGGTTTATGCCTACTCTAATTAAATACGTATAAATTAGATAGATAGATAGATAGATAGATAGATAGATAGATAGATAGATATAAATTTCCCTAGAATGCAAGGTAAAGTTTTTAATAATAAATCTGGAAAGAGCTGTTTGGATTGAGGAATAGTACCAACATAGACCCATAAACATTTTTCCTGCATAGTTTGTGTGTGTGTGTGTGTGTGTGTGTGAGAGAGAGAGAGAGAGAGAGAGAGAATAAAGGGTGGTGGTGTGTATGTGTTCACACATGTAAGTATAGCTTATACATATATGTAAATCATATGTAATATAGGCATATGTCTGTCTGTGTATGTAATAAAATTGAGTGCTTATTAATGCTAGCCACCATCCTAAATATTTGAAATGGATTTGCTTTCATAATCTTTACAAAAACAAAAACAAACAAACAAAAACACCAACTGTCTGATATATAGAAACTGAAATTCACAGATGTTGAGCGACTTCTCCAAGATCAGAAAGCTATTAAGAGGCAGGGCAGGATCTGAAACCTAGTCCTCTGATTCTAAAGGAAATACGTGCAATGCTAAGTTGTCCAACAGAAGGGCACCTAAGCTTTAGCAAAAATGGAACATTGAGCAGATTCAGGGTCCCTGTTTTGCACTTTAAGCAAAAGGAGTACTTTTCTAGGACAAGGTTCTTATTGTTCACTTCTGTGATAATTCTGAGAGTAATGATAACAATGGGAACTAATATTTATTGAGTTCTTAATGACTAGATATAATTTTAAATCCCCTACATGTATTAATTGTTTTATACACACAACAATGCTCTGAGGTAAGTCCCACTATTATCTCCATTTTATAAATGAGGAATTAAGGCTCAAGAAGTTCAGGTACAAGGAAGGAGATGTCTTTTTTCTTCCTTCTCCATCTCCATCCTCCAGTTCACTCTCATAGGAGGGGCTCTGCCACCCACAGTGTTCAGTATAGTGGCCTTGGCATCACAGAGATGAAATCTTCTTTACCTGTCTGCTGTTCACATACACGCTACCCCATATTTCCAGCATTGTATTCTGAAATATAACATTGTATGCTGAGTACTCTTAAGTCATCCTCATAGTCCTTCACACTGATTGCTTCTGCAGTGGCACTTGCAGCACAGCACTTTTAGAGCTCAGAAATATTACACCGATCCTCTATGAGCTCTTAGTCATGATCTTCCATGGAAAGGAAATTACCTGAAAGCATTTCTGCACATAGACAGTCATTAAAGTAAAATTAAAACAAGCATGCTGATGCATGTGTGAGTGTCAGACTTTACCTAAAAGTCATCACTGATTACTTATGGTCATGACGACATCCACTCATTTTACAAAATTGACCCAATCATAACCTTTGAACGTTTGGTCACTTCTGTGCTCATATCTTCCCTACCACTCAATATATATATGGCCAAAAAAATGTATAAACAAGAAAGGAAAAAAAAAAACTCCATTAAAATTATGCTGATGGTAACCACTTTGAGCACCTCTTGTAATTGCAGAAGTCAAACGTGACTTGTATTCATCTTTTTATATCAGTGTACATTGAGTATTACAATTTTAAGAAAGTTTTTTCCTTTCTTAAAATGTGTATACATTTTTTTGGCACCCATATATATGTGAGTGTGTATGTATATTGATAGATGGATAGATAGGTAGATGGATGGATGGATGGATGGATGGATGGATGGATGGATGGATGGATGGATGGATGGATGGATAGATAGATAGATAGATAGATAGATAGATAGATAGATAGATAGATAGACAGACAGACAGACAGACAGATAGACAGGTCTGTCTGGTTATTACTATACTTTTATTACCTTTACTTGGTCTCTTTTGTGTTTTAAGTAATTACTGGAGTCTATGAAACAAGTCTCCCCTTAGTACCATTTAATTTAATTAGATCTCCCATTTGAGCTCCTGCTGAGTCAATATTTAGTTCCTTGTCTGTATCCATGGGACAACCTGAAACATTTCATATGCTAGCTAAATGGCTTACTATGCATGGACATACGAGCTGAATGCCTTTATTTGCAGTCTCTCTCCCTGGGCAATATCCAGGCTGCTACTAAACTCCTCTGCTTTGCCTTCCCACTTAATTGTTCTCCTCCATGGTTTACCTAGCAATTCTTTTTCCTAGATGATAAATTATGATGGAACAGAAGGAAGAGCAACCCTCGAGTCTTACTAATTTTGTTTGTAGAGCCCTTTCTCTAATGTAGCATTTTCAAATAGGTCCATTATACATCTGCTTCTCCACCTGGGACCACCAGCCATGCCAGGTACAATGCCATAATTTGCTTGGGAGTGAGCTGCAGTGTTCACCTGAAGCTGAAGCTGCGTAATACTGAGTTTAATTCAGTATTATAGTCAACTGTAATTATATATATATATACATACCTGTATGGTCACAGGATGTGGAGTACAGCATAGGGAATAGAGTCAACGGAATTGTAACAGCTACATACGATGCCAGAGGGGTAGTAGATTGGGGGAGGGGGGTTATCACTTTGTGAGGGGTGTAAAAGTCTAACTATTACATTGTTTTATATGCCTGAAAATAATAAAATAAATAAAAATAAAAATAAAGAAAACCGAAATGACATGCCACTTCAAAAAAGAAAACAAACAAACAAACAAACAAAAACTGGGGAAGTGATGAATGAAGCTTCAGAACAACCCCAGTTTTTTCCCACTTTAGAGGGGTGAGGGTAAATATTTGGACTGTTTGTGGTCTATATTGGGAGAAGTGATTTGAAAGCTGGGAATGATGGTCTACTAATTCATAAAAGAGACTTAAGAATCTGTTCTTGCCAACATTTTGGACTTTAAAGAGCTTCTCAAGTAAAAAGGATTTTGTTTTAGCCATGATCTCTGAGGACAAGGGAGTTTGCCTGAATATAAAAATACACACATACGTACATACACACAAAACTTAATTTTTTAAGAAAGGTAAATTAGTGCTTAATTTTCCAATTTAAAGTATAATATAACAATGTAAGAATAGGTAATTTGCTAAAGCCTCATTATAAGTAAGACACTATGTTCTGTATACATCATCTTTTGTTATTAGTATCTGCCTAGTATGAAAGTTTTCACTCCATTTTACAAATGGGCCTGTGTCTCAGAAGTTCAATAATTTGTCCATGTTCACATTCCTATCGTAAAATGAAGCCAAGGGGAGAACTCAGGTCTTTCTGAGTCCAAAGTTCACTCAGATGCTTTGGAAAGAGGTTCTTGCTCTATAAAGAAATCGAGTCATAAAATAGGGACCTGTCCATGATGCCTATACCCTCTAGGGCTTCTATGTTGTTCGTATCTGTTGGTCCATGAGCCAATGTAAATGGAAGTCCTGATAGAAAGATGCACTCTGCCAGTCTAACCTTCACCCTGCGGGCTGCATGCAGCAGGAGGGTTTGATATAAGGTCATTTGGAGATTTTGGTTTTCCTATATTATTTTAGAATATGACATTATTTCTCATTAGGGTATCCCATCACTAATATTTGAGAGTATATGTGCAGTTATGATTCATATAGATCTCTGTATTAAGCTATCAACCTAGCATCTATAGCATGCTATTTAAAAATAACATTACTATCACCAATAGCAAAAACAAGGACAGTAGTTAACTCTTACTGGGGCTTGTTATATACTAGAGAGTATTGTAAGATTTTTACATGTGTTTATTTAATCTTTAAAACAATTTTATGAGACTGCTGTTACTATTATCATGACTTTGCCAATTTAAACCTGAGGCAAAAACTAAGTAACTGACCTTGGAGGTGACGTAATTAGTATGTGATGGACCCAAGATTCCAATCTAGGCTTTTGACTCCAAAGCTTGCACTCTTAACCAGTATGTTTCAATGTCCCTCAATCTAAATATTCTTTAGGTAAATGAATAACATAGTTTAGCTTAGTGTTGAAATTCATCTCTTCTAAATATGTTTTTAGTTCTTACTCTCTCACTTATCCCTGTAAGAAGTTCAGATTAGAAGACATATTGGTGAGGAGAAAAGAAAAAGAGAATGAAAATAAATGTGTATAGATGCTTCTCCCTATTTAAACTCTTCTGTCAGTGGCAGTGTCCTTGCTCTCATCTTCAAGCTCTAATGCATGTCCAACTGCCCTTCAGGCCACCAGAGAGCCTGCCCTTCATTCTGACCGTATTTCTATTTTAATGATTTTAAGATCAGCTTGCTTTAATGAAAATTGAATGGATGAGTATAGTTTTCTGAATTCTAAGTAAAATCTACTCCTTTGACACTTAGAATGATCCACCTATGGCAAACATGTTTTTCCTTCTGTACTATCTAAATAAATAAACAAAACAGAACAGGTTATGGCAGTTCTGGGGTAGGGATGTACGTAAAATAAACATTCCGTGTTAAAATGGAGTGATCCAGAAATACTATTTCTCGAAATAAGTCATAAACAAGTTTTGAGCCTTTCCCAAATGTGATTTTTACCCCTTTACATTCTGCCAATTGTTGCAAGTAATAAACTTTTTTTTTAAATTAAAGTTTATTGACAATGGTTAGCAAAGCTACATAGGTTTCAGGTGTACAATTCTGTAATACATCATCTATATATCACATTGTGTGTTCACCACCCAGCGTCAGTTCTCCTTCCATAACCATATATTGTATCCCCTTTCCTGTCATCTACCACCCTACCCCCCTTAGCCTCTGGTAACCACTAAACTATTGTCTGTGTCTACGAGTTTTTGTTTCTTTATTTGTTTGTCCTGTTCCTTTGTTTTAAAACATTTCAAGACTCTTTAATTAAGGTTCAAGCAGGTGGAGCAAACTACAATCATATTTTGGGGGAAATTTTAGAATCAATTTAATAAAAATATTAATACAAAATGGGAGGTGGAGAGTGACAAATTATTTTAATTTGTAAAGCTCTTTAGTCATGCTTAGCACATAATCAGCACTGTTTACTGTGCATTTAAATTACGTAAACATTAGCTGTAAGTTGTGACTAGATTTGTGTTCTTGGGAAAGACAATTAACTTCCTTTTCTAGTCTATAAAATGACAATTTCAATTTCATATATCCCATAAGATTTGTTTTGTTTTGTTTGCAGGTATAGATGTGATAATAGATATAAAAATTTTTATATGATAATGGATCCATAATACGAGTTATTTTAGAATTCATTATAACCGTGATAAATACTTTATATGTAACATGAATTAAGCAAGAAAAATCTAATGGACACTCTGAGAAAGTATACTACCATGTATAATATTGCTTTCTTTGTGAAAAGCGTTCCAAGTTTCACAAATTAATTTGTGAATAGGCTATAATCCCAAAATTTGATTGGGATTCTTGGAGTGCCAGTACTTTGCCATATAAAAAATTGCGATATCTAGACTATGACCCCTAAATCAGACAAAATTTGTTCCACTGCAGGGGTAGGTGCCAAGTAATCTAAATTCTGCTTTTGCTAAAACCCCATGTGTGTACAACCAAGGTCTCTAAGTAAAATGAACTCACATATTTTCTGAATAAATATTCATTACTCTTCCATTTGTGCCAAATTCCATCTTGTCTGTTCTAAATGATACATTTGTCAGAGGGGAAGTATAGGTTGCCTAACAAAATCCCTAACAGCACCTTAGTGTATATTGGCCATGAATATATAAAAACATAGAGTAAAACAATATATTTTGCTAGCTTTCTGGTATGTTGGGCTGAGGCTGAGAGTTGTAAATGTCCATGCTGTACAGATCATTCATATTTTAGAGTAATCTGGGGCTAGGTAGGATCAAATATAATACTATGTCTCAATTACTAGCTGCCCAGTTCCCTATTTTTATAAAATAATATTGAATAGGACTTTTAAAATTTCTTCTGGTTTGGAAATGCAAGATGTAAGTACATTCCGTGTTTAATATTGCAGTCCACCTTTTTATTGCCCCACTTCTTACAGACAGAAATGTTCTTTATGCATTAAGGGAAATATTGAGTTCCGTCAACTTAAAATTAAATTATAAACTAGAAGTGAATGTCTTTTCTTTGGTTGGAATAGTCTGTTAATTATTAATTTAATCAGTTAGTAGGTGCTCAAATACATTTTTTGATCAACAAAAACCTGTTGCCCAATTCCATTTAATTTTTTTTTTACATGAACAATACACAATTCCCCACCAGTGTAGTTCAAGTTGCCCCTTTATTGATCAGGGTAAAAGGCTTGCTGTCCAAGTTACTTTTGCTCAAAACACCACCAAATTGTGTTTCATTGCAAATAATCGTATTAAAGCAAAATAGACCCTGTAGTTACCCAGTTCATCAAATAATAATACTCTAGTGCATTCTTGCTTGTTTATATTATCAAAACTGCATTACAATAATAGTATTTTGAGAACCTAATGTATATGTAAATAGGTGGTATTTTGTTAATTGATATGTATATTGAGAATTTGGAAGGATTATAGCTTCCCGGCTGTAATTCTGACTGTAGACTCAGAATTGCATTAGGCTAGGATGTAATTATTCTAGTGAATGACAAGGAGAGGGTAAAATATTCATACAGGATTATGTCCTAGACATCTCTGTTAACTCAGGAGAATATGTAGCATGTGGGATGTCCTAGTCAGCTCAGGCTGCCATTACAAAATGCCATAGACCAGGTGGCTTAAACAATAGACATACAATAGACATTTATTTTTTCACAGTTCCAGAGGCTGGGATGTCCAAGGTCAAGGTGCTGGCGGACTGGTTACTGGTGAGAGAGTATTCTCTTTCTGTCTTGCAGTCGGCCACTTTCTTGCTGTGTTCTCAGAGAGTAGACAGAGTGGGAGAGAGAGAGAGAGAGAGAGAGAGAGAGAGAGAGAGAGAGAGAGAGAGAGACTATAGCTCTTCCTCTACTTGTGAGGACATTAATTTTTTTTACCAGGAAATGACAGTTTAAAGTTCTTGTCTTCATGAAGGAAAGACTCCAATCAAGAGACAGAAATTTGTGCAGCATGAACAGCAGGCGTTTATTAGTAACAGAGAGTACACTCTGAGACATGGTGCCGGCTGACAAGGAAGCAGCCTCTCCTTACATTTCAGGAAGGCTTTTATTTCTATGGGTAGAATTTCCTCCCCCTCTCCCTTCTCTTATCTCTCTTTTCCCCCTGGGGTACCTAGTCCTCTGGCATTTAGCAATGCATTTATTTTATTTTATTTTTTTTTATTTAGGAGGATGTGTAAACACATCCCCATGGTTTTTGGGGCATGTGTAAACACATCCTTTGGGGTATGTGAAAACCTGTACATGATGGGCTAGTAAGGTATGGGTGATCCTGCAAACAGGATGTGTACTCTGATAAGCAGGATGTCTTCCTCCCTTCTCTGGCTTTTAACAATGCATTTCTTTGATTTGGAGGACATGTAAGCCAGGAATCCTGCTGGGCAGCTGCCAGGGGTCTTGACCCAGGTAGGAACTGCAGCAAGGGGCTTTCTAACCGGGGCTAAGTCTCTCCTTCTGCTGCTCATTTCTACCTACCTACCTACCTTATCATGAGGAGAACATAATTTCAGGAAAGGAATCTTGTCACCTCTCATAATTTAAAAGTGCCTGTGGGACAACCTAGAAAAGTAAAGGTAGTAATTAACACTTAGCACTGTTAAAATTGATGGGACCTTAATAAATCAATCCAATCCATATACTGCAAAAACAAAGAAATTTGAATACAGAGAAATAAAATAAATAGGATACAATTATTCAGCAGACAAAGTGGACATTAAACACTTAGTCTCTTGACTTGTGGTTAAAAAGTTCTTACACTAGTCTATGTTGGCTTCCAGTTACAGGTCAGAAGTCAGAGAACAATTATGAGGAATCTAAGGGGCTAATTTAGTAACATGCTGGCAGGGAAAGAGACTCGATGCCAAGCCAGTGAGCTTCCTGGCAATAATGCCTTATCGGCCCTTGGATCTGTATGGAATTAGTTCAGGGTTCTAGGGTAAGAAAGACCTAAAAGGTGTGGATATGTTGGACACTGCCATAAAGGTTAAATAAATTTAAGGCCAGGGTCCAGGAAGATCATTAGATGAAATCTTTGGAAACTTCATAAGTTTATAAAGAGAAATATTGTAAGTCAGACATCTTCTGTCAAGACTTGACCAAACCCTTTAAGCCTCCAATCCTCTTGCTGCCTACTTAGTGCCAATAAGCAGTGTCAAGGTTACAGAGGTGACCAGTCATTTCATGACATCGGTCATGTTTTACATCATCTGCTTGACATAGACAGGGGAGCCAAATTCTGCTGAGAAATGCAGAAGTAATTATATATGGTCTTTCTGATGCCATTAGGTTAAACACAGACTTACACGTTTTGATTTCAGGTGATTTATGAAGCATATTTGATTTGAGTATCAAAGTTAAGAAAGTAGAACAGAGCTTTAATGGAATCAAATACTCCAGAATATAGCATTCAAGTAAATTCACAGGGTTATGCATTTTCCAAACTCATCTCAGGAATTACTGTGTTACTTCAATTAGAGCACTTACTGAGATTGCTCATGACCATTGTTTACTCTACAAATATCCAGAAATTCCTTGATAGAGAATTTTTATCAGTGGCTTTACTTCTTTCTTTCTTTCTTTCTTTCTTTCTTTCTTTCTTTCTTTCTTTCTTTCTTTCTTTCTTTCTTTCTTTTTCTTTCTTTCTTTTAACGTTCTTGGTTTCTATTAGGTAACATCAAAAGAGGCTGTAAAAGTGTTTCCTTTCAATATAGGACAGTAAATCTGAACCTGCTTTGACTAAATTAGTGTTTCCTTTCCACTCATTATTTTGGTTATTCTAGCATGACAAACATGCATGCAACATGTCATGACTTATTAGTCCATGAAATCAAAGAAAATGATAGTCATCTCTCTAGGATCTTTTAAAAATGTAATCATCACTTAAATGTGAGCCGATAACCAAATAAAGTAAGTTTGGTTTATTCTACATCTTTACTTTCATATCTCTGTTTTCCCAGTAAGGATCAGGGCAAGTAAATAGCAGTTCATTATTGTTATGAGAAAGGAACTGTGAGTAGTTGGATTGGTGGAAAATAAGGTTGGCAAAGTTATTTGAGAACATGACATACTCAATACTCATGACTTTATTCTATGGTTATTTGTGCTTCATTGGAGTTTGTCAAACAGGAAAGTAATTATCAGAATTATGTTTTAGAAAGATAATGGTGTCTACAGTTTGGAGAGTGCATTAAAGAGAGGGGGGAAACTCCATGCAACTAATGAGAGGTTATGTCAGTGGTTTACATAAAAGGGACATTGACTTGAATTAAAGAGGTGGATGTAAAGTCTAAGAAGGGTGTTTAGATTTAAGAGAGATTAGGAAATAACATGAATACATTTTGGTGACTGAGCAGAATAGGCACAGATTTGGGGGCTATGATTTTAGTAGTTAAACTACTAATCTAGTAGTTTATATCTAGTGTATACTATGTGCCCGGTAGTCTTCCAAGTATTTAATATACATATGTAATATATAACCTATTTAATTACCATGCCAATTTTATTAGATGTAATTATTATACTTGTTTTTCAGATGAGAAAACTGAGGTACACAGAGATTAAATAAATCATCCATGTTAACTCAGTTAATAAGTGAAAGAGACGAGTTTTGAACATAGGCCATTTTCTTCTAAAAAAACATGGTTTTAATCACTGTTAACCATTATGTTTTCTACCTGAGAATGTGGGCAGGTGTGGGTTGCATTTGAGGTTATTAGAACACATTAATGTGTAAATATCTAAGAGGTAATTGGACATGTAATAATGGAACCCAAAAGAGATATCAGGGCTGAAGTTACAAATGTAGAATGTTTTAGTTTATAAGTCCTAATTGAAGTTATGGGTATGTCCAAGAAATGATGCAACTTCTACTGATCCAAATGAAAGTAGTGGGGAATTCAAAATAAATTAATGGCTTCAGAAACCTCTAGATGTAGTCCCTTTCAAAATGTTAAAATAACTTTATTGTTTCATGAATAAATTTATTTACATGATTTGTATATATTTGAAACAGTTATTTGACCAAAATATTTGGACATTAACACTATACACCTGCCCTCTAACTGCATTAATCCTAGATACAAAGAGCTAATTTAAATACATTGAAAATACTAATCAGTATTTACTTATTATCGAATCTAGACTATCAGAGTAGTATCAAAATCCACTTGTAAACACTCTAATGAAAGTTTTACTGTTGTTATAAGACAACTGGAAATAGTCATGTGTCCTAGTGAATGAACATTTTTGACAATAAATTATTGCTCCTGGGGCCAAGAGGTATCCAGGTATCTAGATAAAGAAGCAGGATCGATACTTTATTTTCCATGCTGTTGTAAAACTTAATTATTTGAATTCTTAGCTATCTGTTCCACAACTCACCTCCCTTCCTTGTCAGTTCCAATAAAATATGCATTTATGAAGGCTGAGCTATAACTTTGTTGTATCCTTAACCATAGAAGTTCACCCACTGGAGATATTCCTAGGGTTCTATTTTCAGTTCAAAAGCTTTTCCATAAATCGCAGTGGATGTTACCCATGACCCTGAGATATACCCAATCGTTTTGTTGAACTAAAAGAACAAAATAATTAAAAACTATGAAATGTTAGCAACAAGTTTAGGGTTACTTGAGCTGCATTGTCTACACCATTGTTAAGGAAGGCTTTCCTTCCATGCAATAACATTTTGAATTAAAAAATCTATAAAATGAAAAACAAGCATATTCAATTTGCTGAAGTTCTGTCATAAGATAAATTATCTTGTCACTTCTGCTTAATTTGAATAAAACAACACAATCAGACATAACTACCTTAAAAGAGCACAATTTAGAAACATGACATGATTATAAGTAGAACAATGAAATAAACAAAATACAAATGCAAGTTAGTATGAATTATCCTCATAGAATTGATAGATTTATTTCTGCAAATTCTGAAAGTAAAGAGAGCCTAGCAAAATGCATATTATCTTCTTGCAAAAATATTATTTATTCTTCCTTTGAATGGTATATATATTTTTGAAGAATTGAAGGTATGTTCAAAGATGTATTCTTATGACAAAAGATGAGCGTTGTAGCCCAAATTTTCTAGGCTTGAACAACCCAAGTGCTATGTATAGTATTATGTTGACAGAAATAACTCAAATTTTAATTGTACAACTCTTGTGACTTCAACAGCTTATGAGAATGTACTGGAGGTGTATTCACATGTGCTCTAAAACAAATATAATTCTCTGGCATTGCTACTTCTTCACTTGACAGTCTGTTCTCTCTCAGTGATGCTGTGGTTCTATTGAGTGGTAAGGTATCCAATTTTGCAATGCTAGGTCCCAGTCTCTGCTCTACAAAGTCACACAGCTCCCTAAAATGATTGTCTTTTATTGGTCCCAGTTGATGTTACTCCAGGTGAAAATTCTGACCCCTGGTACTGAAATAAGCTCTTTCACTCCCAAGTGAGCTTGCTTTTGTTCCTTTATGCAACATTTGTGCCTTGACCTCTTCCCATCCTCCAAGAATTTCTTTCTTTCTTTCTTTCTTTCTTTTTTTTTTTTTTTAAGGAGGGTGCAGCTCACAGTAGCCCATGCAGGGATCAAACCAGCAACCTTGGTGTTATTAGCACCACACTCTAACCAGCTGAGCTAACCGGCCACCCTCCCCCCAACTCCCATTCTCCCTGAATTTTATCCTCTCCTTTTTCAGTGACTTCTCTGTCCATGTTTTTATGTTTCTTTCTCAGTTATGCTGAACAATATCTCAATATCATATCAATTGGATTCATACCTATGGCTACTCTTTTCATTTAAGTTATAGATTACTTTGCCTTCAAACCTGGATTTTAGAGTTTGAAATAGATATGAATTACGTGAGTGTCGTGTGGTTCCATAGGTAAAATGTTTGGGATTCAAATTGTGGAGAGAGAATGAACTCCACAATTGGTATATGTGAGCAATAGCAATGGAGTGGTCAGGCTCAGAAAACATATGATCTAGGAGGTTAAGAAGAAGCCAGTGCAAAACTGAGTACCATAGTATGAAACCCATTGTAAGGAGGGTCTGTATGTTTCTGAACAAAAGTGCTGGAGGGAAGTAGCTACAACCAGTGTTTCCCAGATGGTTGGCATGCAGAATACCAGGTAGGAGACTGATGGCATCAATTTCATTTGAACTATTTGGGGCTGGACATAGAGAAGTGAAGTTGGAATAGGATATATATATATATATATATATATATATATATATATATATATATATATATGAATGCTATTAATTGCTAGTAACAAAATTTACTATAATGATTTAAACCATAATAAGTATAGACAATGGTGGTTCCAAGGCATTATGATATCATTAAACATGGATTATTTCCATATTTCCCTCTATGATCCTCTGTCTTATGTTCCTTTATGATTTCAGTATGAAGGGAGCAGCTCCAAATTTCATGTCTTTATACAACAACTTTTTAAGAATTTCAAAAAACAAAACAAAAAACAAAACAAAACAAAAAAACAAGCTTTCTGTTTATATGACATGGTTTTTAATTACAAAAGTGAATCTTTCCCAGAACAACTCCAGCAGATATTCTCCTACCCGATTGGTCAGGAGGGCATCATATGAAACACCCCTAGACCAATCAGTTGTAAAGGATAATAGGCTAATCATGCGTTATCCCTCAAAGTTGGGTAAATTTCTGCCTGAACAAAATCAGGGTCTAGTTATCAAGGAAGAATGAGGAAATGCTTATTGGATACTCAACTACTAGTGTCTGTCACAGAAGACATTGTGGAAGATGAACTAGTAAGAGCTGAATACTTACTAAATGTTGTAGATAGAGATTATCAAAAATAATTTGGACCTTGAATCTTGGATCTTGTTTAAATGGTGTATTGTTATTTCATGTTGTTGTCATGGGAAACATCTTTGAAAAGGAATGACCTGCTTAGTCTCTGTCTTCAGTTCCTAGAGGAGAATATCTCAAACTTTTTTTAATTTTTGTTTTTTTGTTTTTCTGCCACGACACACATGCTCATGCAGAATGTATTTCTTATGAGCAGGTCCACTTCCCTGAATACTGTATTGATAAAGTGGGCTTCTAGCTTGATTACTACGTAGTTCTAGCTCTCTTTTCTTTCCTACTCCAGGAAGTATATCAGAATGCATGTGAGTAAAAGGATATATTTAGAGGGGTAACCTTGAAGCCACTGTAATTTATGGGAAAACAGTAATAATTTGCCAACTTCAGTATTTGACCTATTATTATTACCACCAAATTATGGACCCTGTGACACAAGTAATTGAAATGCACCAGTGTGTCTGGACCCCTAGGTTAAAAGCTTTGATCTAGAGGACAACCCTTTTCTTTCTTTGTAACCACTGTGTTATTGTCATTACATTGTTGCATTTCTTGGATCCACAAATGTTTAAATTGAATGGTAAGATTGAAAAAAGAAAAGAAAAAGCTGGGCATCTGAAGTGGGACCCACACCTACACACACACACACGCACACACACACACACACACACAGAAACAAATAAACAAAACAAAACAAAACCCCACAACACTCAGCCCATTGATAGGCATGTGATAAACACTTAAAAATCAGGGTCTTACAGATATAGAAATTTACCTATAAATTCAATCTTTTTTTTTATCACAGAAGTCAATCTTTCTCTCTCTCTTGAAAAGGGTTAATTAAGTTGCAGTAGTAAAAATATTGTACAGTCACATTTGGCACATTTCTGGAGATCAAGAGTTAGACTGAGTTAAATGTTCAAAGATTGAAACAAAAAGAATCACCAGCTAACAAGGAGGAATTATATTAATTAAAAATATTTGAGGTAGAATAAGAAGAGTGGGAATGCAAAATAGTCCCAAAGGAGAGAAGGTTTTTCACGAAATTACAAAACATTTTGTTTCCTTCAGAGAGTAGCAGCACAAGATGGTTGAGAGAAAAGGGGATTTGAAGTTATAGAGATTTGAGTTTAATCCCAGCTTTACCTCTTAGCATATGTGACCATGGTCAAGGTACTGAAGTTCTCTGAGTCACAGTTCTTAGATACTTATCTGATATACGGGAAGAATAATACCTACCTCACAGGGTTGTTGTTAGGAGTATAGATAATATTTTAAAGCATATTGCCTTGACACAAGTTTACAAAATGGGAGCCATTATTACAACTTCATCTTTCCTTATTCTTTTTCCTTTTGCAATGACCACTGGAAAAGGAATGCTGTTTTCAAAACCTTGATAATCATAGTACAACACAATACATTGTGCTATGTGTTCATCTGTCCTCATGGCCATCCTCTGAGGTAATGTTTTGGGTTTTCCATTTTACAGAGGAGAAAACTGAGACTTGAGAGATAAACAATTTTTCCAGATTAATGGAATTTGTTTCCAGAGTTGATATATCAAATATTTTTTTGGGGGGAAGCTACGGTAGTTCTATTTTTATTTATTTATTTGTTTATTTATTTATTTAACATTTGTTATTAGTTTCAGGTGCACAAAACAATGTAATAGTTAGACATTTATCATTTATATCCCTCGTATTTTTTAACCACTCAGCTCTGCTTTCTCCCTCTCCTCTCCCCCTACACATCTACACACCTACATAGTAACTCAGCTACCCTGTGGGCCTCAATCTTTAAATTCACACAAAGACTAAGATCACAGTGATTAAAAACCACACATGGCTTCATGCTTCTACTACCTACTGAATTCAGTGCCTGGAAGGGTTAGTTTAGGCACCTTTGGGGTTAGGCCTTGCTGTCAATGTAGTTTCCCATTTTCTAAGCAGCTGGGAGGGCAACAACCATCTGCTCTGAAATGTGTTTGAATCTCATCCTCTCAACTAGGAGACAGATGTGCTTATCAATAGGCAGACTCTGGAAGATTTTTTTGTGTGTGTTTTATAAGACACTCTAGGCTGGAAGAGAGAGATTTCTGATTTGAAAAGCAACTAAATTCAAGAACACAACTTTTTAGTATTTCTCCATTATGGACACTTTCCAACCTCTGACATTCACTCAGATACAAAGTTTGTGAGTCTCAAATAAATAGAAGGCATTCGTTTTACAGACATTTTGTTTTCTTCAAGGTGAATTTTTTTATACCTGACATATTCCATGCCTCACATCTGAGATAACAGCATTTTGTTGCTCCAGGCTTCTGAAATAATTTCCAAAGCACTGTTCTGTCTTGTTACCTGCTGCCCTTTCCTTCTAGTGTGTGGAGGAAGCAATAATTGTGTAAGTTAATGCTGCTGATTCTTATCCTGGATTTAAACCACTGACACAGTACATAATCATAATGTCTGCAGGACAAAGCAGGCATGGGGCTGGAGTAGCACCCCGATCTACCAATTAAATGAGACTATGGGAAGCATAAGGTATTAAAATAGGTGTCCAGAAAGCTAGCAGCCTTGCATTCGTTTTTGTTGTAATTGTCTAAACTAGTCATATGTTCAGTATAACTTTTTTTAAATAATTGTGAAATTCAGTTTTTAATTTGATAACAGACGCCGATGCTATCTTTTATTGAGTAATGTTAAATAATGGTCAAATCTTCGAAGTCTCTGGAAAAACTGGGTTACAAAGAAAATTTGCAGCATGAGGCAGAATTTCAGATATACTTTGAAACAACAGAGAAGCTGACATTTTACTTAAAATTAGAAAACCACGTTCTGTATATAAGTATATACAATGTATATGCTTATTTATATAAGTAATAACTTAAAGTTTATTTATGCATCATCACCATCCCCCCCTTACTCCTGTAGCCTTTATTTTCTCAACAAAATACTGGATTTCGTCTGAAGAAGCATAGGTGTGTTTAACTGCATCTTAAGTATCATAAGTATATAAAAGCCTTGAGAGAGAAAGAAGTCATCACTCTGCCATATTTTATTTTACTAAAAATAGAGGTAGGGAAAATAACTACTTGATTTTGTGTAAACATTTCTTTGATTGAGAGTACATGTGAACTTTCTTTTTCAAACACACACAATATTATAATCACAGAAATGGTAAGTAAGGCTATGAGATTTTATGAATACAACCATGGCATATGGAAACTGAGGGGAACATGCTTGCTTATGCAGAAACCTAATTTTGATAGTCAAGGTTAATTTTACTTTCAGAGCTTTCTCTTCCCAAGATTTTTTGACTACTGGTTTTCAGCTGGGTTTAACCAATGGGAGACAGTTGGCAAGCCATCATCCACTTTTGGTGTGTTAGCTGCTTGTCGTGGCTTCATCTTTTCCATCTCCTCCAGTACTAGGAATGGTATCAGTTCATGCAGATGGTGACTTGAGTGTTGCTTCACAATCATCAATTTCCTGTACTAGATTTCATGTTTGAAACACCTGAGATCATTTGTTTCCCTCCCTAGATCCTGACTGATACACTCATTAAAGGAATTTTGATTAGCAGAGATGATCTCATGTAAATTTAAGAAGTGTGTAAAGTGTGTGTGTGTGTTTGATGGGAAAGAGTCATAGTACTTGTCCCTCACCTCTTATTGTCAAGAAATGTTTTTGTGCTGCTCCTGGCTTTCAAACATCGGTAGAATTTGTCCTCAGTTTTGTTCCATCAAAATCTCTAAATTCTGTTACATTTTGCTAGTTCACCATACAAACTCATAAAAACCATACTGGCATTTTGTGTATCTGTACATGTATGTGTAAAGCCCTAGCTAAGCATCTTATAAATGTTATCGCATTTCATCTTAATAGCCAATCCTGAAATGTATCTTTATTGTAGTTTTACTAAAAGGAAACAGGAACTCAGAGAAGTTAATTAACTTCTTCCCAGGCTGCATATCTAGGATGCGGTGCAGATGGGGTGCAAATATAGGTTATTTACTATGAAACTGATGTTTTATTTTTGGGCTGATAGACATATTTTTATGACATGTTACATTAAAATCATTAAGAGTGATGTTTATCTAAATGTGGGAGTTTGGAATTTTCTGATAAACACGTCTTTCAACAGATTTGTGCTCTGAGTTTTAAACATAAATATTGAGAAGCATCATTTGATCGAGGATTTTTGTGCCAACAGTTTTGTGCTTACATGCAAAACTTTTGTTTTATGGAGTTTGGGTATGGAATGTCTGGGGAATATTGTTTTGGGTTACAATAGAAAAGAATAATTGAGACCATGACTATCTTGAAAATATTTTGTATATGTTTTTTGTACTTATAGTTCTGTAACTTATTTAAATAGTATTTCAGGTAATTTATTTGTGTGCAAAATATCTCCTGTAGCCTGTCTCAAGTAGTTAGGGTGAAAAAGACAGCATTATTTTTTTTACATGGATCTTATGTCATAAGATGACTCTAATGCTAGGTGAAACATAGAACGTATGAAAAGGCAATCTGGTCTAGTCTAGGTATCACAGAATGCTTTCCTGAGAAACTGAAATTAATGTGAGACCTAAGGGAAGAAAAGGAGTTTCCCTGATGAAAAGAGAAGAGGTTATTTCCAGACAGGAAATGTCTTATGAATAGTCTTGGAGGTGAGGAGAAATATGTGGCATATTTAAAAACTAAATTATTTTAGTTAGCTTGTTTTAGTTACATTATATGGTTAAATCATATAATGTAAAAAACAAGAAATAAAGTTGGTTAAGCCGGAAGATACAAGATTTTATGTAAGGCTTTGTAATCTGTAACAGAAAGTTTAGAATGAAGATATATTTTAAAGTCTAATGAAAATCCATCAGTGTATTAAAAAGAAATTGATTTTTTTGAGAGATTATTTTGTGTTATTATAGAGAATGGACAAGAGGAGAGCAAAAATGCACAGAGAGAACTTAAAAACATATTGCAGTTATCCGAGTTAGAGAAGGTACTGACCTGCCTCAGGGTGGTGGTAGTACAGAAGGCAAGATATTGATAGTATTGGATTGAAGGGCTTTGATGATTTACCAAATTTGAGTGGTCAAAAGTGATTTTTAGTTTTTGTTTACATGATTGACTGGTTGATGTTGTCTTAACATAGATAAGGAATTTTAGAGCTTGGGATAATGATGAGATTTTTGAGAATCCTAATCATTAGCAAATTAATGGTAATTATAGCCTTGGGTTCAGCCCTACATTCACTCTAGATTTCTCCCTGGACCCAATTTGTGAACTGCAGAAATATTGTAAGAAACAAGACCAAAATACAAAAGAAAGAAACAAACAAAACATCAGTTGTGGCTCTGTATATTAGCAATAAAAAATCAGAGAATGAAATTTTTAAAATAATGTTTACAGTAGCATCAAAACCAAAATATTAGGGGACAGTTTATCATCATATATGTAAGATGTTTAAATTGGAAGCTACAAACTCTTGTTGAGAGAAATTAAAACATTAAAAATAGAAAACTGTGTTCATAGATTGAGAGTCAATATTATCTCATTTCTATCGAAATTGATCTCTCTCTCTCTATATATATGTATATATATACACACACACACATATATATACATATATATATATATATATATATATATATATATATATATATATATATATATATGCATATATATTTTTTAAGATTTTATTGGGGAAGGGGAACAGGTCTTTATCAGGGAACAGTGTGTACTTCCAGGGCTTTTTTCCAAGTCAAGTTGTTGTCCTTTCAATCTTAGTTGTGGAGGGTACCGTTCAGCTTCAATTTGTTGTCCTTTCAGTCTTAGTCGTGGAGGGTGCAGCTCAGCTCCAGCTCCAGTTGCCGTTTCTAGTTGCAGGGGGTGCAGCCCACCATCCCTTGTGGGAGCCGAACTGGCAACTTTGTGGTTGAGAGGACGTGCTCCAGCCAACTGACCCATCTGGGAGCTCAGCGGCAGCTCAGCTCAAGGTGCCGTGTTCAATCTTAGTTGCAGGGGGCGCTTCCCACCATCCCTTGCGGGACTTGAGGAGTTAAACCGGCAACCTTGTGGTTGAGAGCCCACTGGCCCATGTGGGAATTGAACTGGCAGTCTTAGGAGTTAGGAGCACAGAGCTCCAACCACCTGAGCCACCGGGCTGGCCCTTGATCTCTACATTAAACATAATTCCAACCAATATCCTAACAGGCATTTTTGTTGAACTTATCAAGCTGATCTATAAATTATATAGAAATACAAATAAGTCTAATCAATTGTTAAAAAGATGAACAAATTTATATTTAATATATTTTATTTCAAAACTTAATAGAAATCTCTAGCATTTAAGACAGTATGGTACTGGCATAAAAGCAAACATAGAAATGAAACAGAATAGAAAGTCCAGCAATAGGCCCACACATATATGGTCAATTTAATTTTGACATTGATTCCAAGATAATTTAAAAAGAAAGAAAAACATTTTCACCAAATGATGCTTGAATGATTGGATTATCTATATGGGGAAAAATAAGGCACTCTATATAACTTCATAAACAAAATTCAATACAAAGTTGGCCATAGCCTTAAGCATAAATCTAAAACTTCAAGCATCTACAAGAAAACATAAAGAAAATATTGATAAACTTGTTGTAACCAAACACTTTTTGATAGGACAAAAAAGTCATTAACCATAAAAGAAAAATAATTATAAACTGGACTTCATCAAATTTAAAAACTTGTGCTTTTAGAAAGGCTGAGTTTAAAAAAAATGAAAAGAAAATCACAGGCTGGGAGAAAATATTTGTAATACATATATCTGACGGAGGATTTGTATCCAGATATATAAAGAACACTAAAAGTGAATAGAAAGAAGGTAGTCCAGAAATGAAGCAAAGTATTTAACAGATATTTTATTTAAAATGTGTGAGGGTTTATTAAGTCCCCTAATATATTCAGCATCATTAGTAATCAGATAAAAGCAACTTAAAACCACAATGACATTTCACTTCATACTCTTACTCTCATACTCTCCTGTCTAAAATTTAAAAAGACTCAAAAGTGTATATATATTTTAAAAGTATGTGTTTTAAAAGATTGACTGAGATGGCCAAGGATGTGGAGTAGTTCTAACTCTTATTATTTTTGGTGGGAACTTAAAATGGTAAAATAAGTGTGGTCAACTGTCTCATAGTTTCTTATAGTTAAAGATACACTTAAAATCTAACATAGCAGTTTTACCTCTGGACATCTAGCCAAAAGAAATAAAAACATATGCTATGAAATAGTTGTATAAGACTGGCCATAGACGCTTTATTCACAATAATAAGAGATTGTAAACAAACCAAATGTCACGCAACAGGTGAATGGATTGACAAGTTGTGGTATGTGTATAAAATTTAATACTCCTCTATAATAAACAGAATAACTTACTAATACATGCAGCAACATGGGTGAATCTTACAGATGTATTGCTGAGTAAAGGACACAAACACAAAAAAACACTTTTAAATTCCATTTATATGTAACTATAAAAGAGGTACATCTAATTCATAGTAACATGCTTGTGTAGATAGAAAATCCAAAAGGATCTAGAGAAACATATAAGAATTAAGTGAAGTTTGCAAGGTCTCTAGATGCAGGTCAATATAAACATAGGAGAATATTCTCAGCTTCATTAGTTGTCAATGAAGTGTCAATTAAAATATCAACTATAAACCTGCCAAAATAGCTAAAGTGAAAAATATGGGGGGGGGAAGTGGGGGTTGAGATTTTAGCAGTGGGAATTCTCATATACTGCTATGTAGTAGAAGTATAAATTTGCAGGAACACTTTGGAAATCTCTGGAAGCATCCAATAAAACTTAATATGTGCATTTTTATGACTATAATTATGCTCTCAAGTACATGCCCAACAAAATTTTATATATGTGTTCACTAAAATACATGCACCAGAATATTCAAAAATTGCTATTCCTTATAGCCCCAAACTACCTAAAAGACCATCAATAGTAGATTGGATAAATAAACTATGATAGTTTTATATAATGGAATATCATACTGAAATAAGAATTAATTGATCTTATAAATAAAATATGATTGAAAGAAATCAAATACACTGGGATACATATTAAATTACTCAATGTACATATTATGTATTTAACATATACGTAATATGCTATATTAGATACTATGTTATATATTAATATATATATATTTAATTATAGTATATCACATATATTTAATGCATATTATATTGATATCTATTAGAAAAAAGGGAAAACTTATTTTTGTGAAAGTAAGAGTCGATTGCTTGAGAAGTAAGTGAGAAGAGAGGAAAATAGTATAAGGGAATATAGAAAACCTTTCAAAAGTCTTGGTCTGATAAGATAGAGTTTTACAAACATTTAAATACTATAGTGAAAAAAAAAACAATCTAAAGGAATAGAAAAAAGATACCTTCGTAAAAAAGAATTACCAATTGTTCAAAATTTTCAGAAGGCAGCTATATTTTAAGTGATATAATATGAAGAACAAGTGAGAATATGAGGTACCAGAAGTTTGATAAGAGTGGAAGTTTGAAATAATGTTTGGGTAGAATGAGTGCAATAATTGGCTAAAGACACAAAAACACATTGTCTATCAGGTTCAGGTTGGTGGCTGTGAATTCATCTAGAAAACCATTGACGCAATGAGGGGATTCTCTAAAAGCAGTAAAGTGACCTGTGAATCAGTGCTAGGGACATGGACAATTCTCTTCTAGTAGATGTTTGCAGCAGAGAGAAACAAGCTAAGGAATGTTGGAATATTGCCAATATTGGAGTGAACATGATAGAACAATGATGATGAAGACAGGTTGCAAAATAGCAAGGATGTGAAAAGGTCTGTGGATTGGCAGTCGTTGCATGCATTGGAAAACTGATGCCATTTGGATTTGTAGCTTCACACAACCTAGTTTTTCCTTGCCTATGTCATGCAAGAGATGAGTGTAGAATGTAGGTCAAAGACTGGTGCTTTCCTACTCTCAGCCCAGAATTCTTGCAGCACAGATAAAATGTCAGGTTGAATATTATCAATAGATGTCTATGGAGACAGCAGATCTCAGTGCCCTGCCTGATGCTTGAGAGAAAAGAATGCACGGGTTGATGCATGGTTGTTGAGAGAACCATGCCAAATCCAGCACACTCTTGCTAGCTCTACTTAGGAAATAATATACTAATTTTTCTGAATTGGTGTATCTAGTACCTGGGCTGCAATTTTTATAGAAAACTTGTTCTTCAGTTAAGCATTTGCTTTAAGTCAACATGGTTGAAAGATAACTAATCATTAATATTCTATTCTTATAACAGGGCATTTCAAATAGAATTTGAAATTGCCACCTGAATTGGCGTTATGTTTGTAATTATTTCCTTTTAGCATGATACAAAATACTTTTGACTAGAGTATTTGCTTTAGAAAATAAAATTAGCTTGGAAAATGTTTTTTGACAGAACAAGATTACAACTGAATAAATGTCATATTTCATTTCATGCCTGGCCCTCTCAGTAGTGTTAATTTTTTTTTTTTTTTTAGTTATTCCATGCATTGATTTTTTTTTTTATCTTTTCAACTTAAGTTGTCCTTTTCTGTTATCATGTTCAAATGGAGAGTTAGCAAAGGATAAATTTACTATGCAAATCCTATCAGTGATCCATTGGAATAACTCTTCATATTCAAAGAAGGAGCCACATTCTCAATTTAATTACAAGCTTGACAATTTCAATTTGGATATGTAAGTCCATTTTGACTAGCCTTAGAAAAGTCCCTTATTTGATTTTCCCATTAAGCCAACCTGGTTATTTAACATGTTTTTAATGCATCTAAGAAGGGAGAATGATTTCAATATAGGCCATTCTTCTAAAAATCTGTTCAGAAACAAAAGAATGTTTTAAGCAAGTGTCAGGATAAAATTAGGTCCTCAAGAGAGGTTCAAGGTGGATAATAGAAACATATTGATTTAGATTATGTATTTTTGCTAATAAATATATACTTAAATATCTCCTGTGGCACACAGATACCACTGCTAGATTAATACAGAGATGTTAACAGCATATATAAGTTAGAAAGACCATACAATATTCATTTTTTTAAAGAAATCATTATTTATGCTGTCACTTGTTATCTACCAACACACATACATAATAAATATCCTTTCCATTGCCTATTCTAACCTTATTTCAAGTAGATTAACTGCAAATTTTAAAACTAAATAAGGGTTAAACAGAAACTCCAAGGTCAGGAAACCAAATCCTGATTTCTATTGCAAAACCAAGGTAAACAAATTGATTTAATTTTTAATCAGAAAAGAGATTTGGTTTGTATTTGCAGTGGGACACATTTTAAAGATGAAATGTTATACATTCCCATGTCCTAAAAGCTATAAGTTTGGTGCAAAAGTAATTGCGGTGTTTGCAATTATTTTTAGTTTAAACCGCAGTTACTTTTGCACCAAGCTAATATAATATGATTTATAGTTTTTCTTTGCCTTATTGATTTGTTTATTGAGATCCACATTTTAAAATTTAAAAATGTTTTGTTACAAAGGTCTTAATCTAAAAGTCTTTAAATGGCTAGAGTCTATGAGGATGACTATTTCTATATGCTAAAAACTGTGCTACGTGGAAAATGATGGAGTACAAACATTATCAAACCACCATTCTGACAAAATACCTTGGCAAGTAAAATACCCTCATTTTCTTAGTACCAATAGCAGTTTTGAGTAGTCAATTATTAAAACATTTTAGACATTGTATTAATGTTAGTGCAATTGCTCCAACTATTCAATATCTAAAAAGAAACATACATCAGAAGTGACATATTACTGAGACACAGGGGTGTGTAATAGGTAAGAGCATCAGGCACTTAAACCAGACTGCCTAGCTCAAATTCCAGCTCTACCATTTAATAGCTGTATTGCCTTGAGCAAGCTACCGTCTAGTTCCTTTGTTTCCTCACCTACAAAACAGAGATAATAGTATACTTACCTCATCGAGTTACCCTGAGTTAAATATGTCAACTGCTTAAACAGTGCCAACATATTAGAAGCACATAGTAGATATTAGCAATTTTTATAAGGTGTTATTGTTATACCTGGAGCCAAACTCCACACAAGTGGCTGTTTAAGTATTGCATTTATACAGGTGTGAGGGATCTTTAAGTTCAGGAAAACATTGAGATTCACAAGAACAGCATAGGCTACACTTGGCACCAGTTTAGTCAGAAGGTTATGGGACAGGAAATACATCTTTCCAGGCAACATCAGGCTTTCCTATCCACAGTAGTCCCAGCAGCAGTAGTTGGTATGGCACTTCATACAAGGGTTGGGAAGCTGTGCTTTCCTTACATGACAACCCAGGTGCAAGGAAGTAAGATCCACGTCAGTGGGAGTGAGATTCACTCAAGCTTAGCATCCTCATGCAAACATGTATCTGATGAAGGTCTTGTGTCCAGAATAGGGAGTTAGAGTAGTGTACTATGAGCATAAGATATCGTAGTGTTCTGATATAATGTAAATGAGAAACTGAGAAGATAAAGGAAGCTAGCATGTCTTTTTTTTTTTCTTTTCTTGGCTATCAGTAATTACAATAGGATCTTGACAAAGGTTTGCCAGCAGACATTTCAGCTTGATGAAGTTGTCGAGACTGACATGACAAGTATGCAAGGTTGGTTTTTGTAAGAAAAGATCCAGTCATTCTATGTGTACTAGTTACATGGACAAAATTTTGTCATTTTATGAAGAAAAAGAAAATACCCTTTATTGTTACTAAGCTCCTTTTCTGTAGCAAAGGGTTGTAGACATATCTCTAAGTAGGATTGAATCTTTTGTCTGAAAACACTTTTAGGACTGGACAAATTTATACTGTAGCTTAACTGAAATCACATAGTCCATATCACAGAACACAGAAGAAACACTGTAATAATGTAAACTAAGACTCCTAAAGAATAGTAATAGGACTCTATTTAGATGGTTATAATTTGGATTGTTTGCAGATACATCATGCATTAGACTAAGAGCTGACTTATGAACATAATCATTTTATATTTATCTAGATCCTCAAAAAAATGAGGTAGAACTTACAAATTTATGTTTTCATATAGACAATATTGAGAAATGTATTATGTCATTAAGAGACGGACAAGCTTGGTTATTTTGAAGCCACACAAGTGTTGTAAGAACAAGCACAAGTCACCAACATAGGAAAGGGGGCTATCTTCCTATTTACTGTGATAGGAGAGCAGAACTCTGATTTATCCAGGACAGAGGCCTTTGATTTAGGTCAAAATCCTATTTGAAAAGTTAGTTAAAACCGTGACACTATTTAAGGAATGGGGAAACAGAAAGCTTCTTATATACAGAGGGTGCCCAAAAAATGTATACACATTTTAAGAAACGAAAATTGTATTAAAATTATAAAACAATAATTTATCAATAACAAAAAATAAATACAAGTCACATTTGACTTCTGCAATTAAAAGAGGTTCTCAAAGTGCTTACCATCAGAGTCCAGACACTTTTGATTACAGGAAACTACTGCTTGAGTAACGTTGACCAATGTGTCCACTTGTGTACATTTTTTTTTTTTTTTTGGCACCTCTGGTATATGTGCCTACAAATATTTACATATAAAACCATAGGAGGTTTGAAGACCTTAGAAGCCGTTTTTGTTTTCAGTGGATACCTTGATCAAGAGCTCTTCATCTAGGTCAGAGAGGAGTGTCACCAGGTGTTAGGGAAAATAGCTCCTTCTATGGTAAATATTTCAAGTGACATTTGCCTAGCAGAATTTTCAGTTGGTGAAAGTGATTTGTAATGGTAAAATAATTTTTGGACCTGAGTTTCATAGTCTGATTATTTTACCAGGCCTTTAGAGTAAATTGACATTGTTGTCTTGCACAGGGTCGTTTGTGAACTTCAGAAATCTTTGTTCAATAAGTTGGACACAGAGACCATAATGTGATGCATTTCCCTGTTCAAATTTGTCTTCATTTTCAGGATTCTATTGAGTCTTTGCTTTGAAGGACTTTTCATGAAAGTAGGCTTGGGTAAGAGAACTTAAAATGATTTTTTGCAGACATGAAATTGTGAAGTTATTATTTATCAGTAGGTCTGAGGCACTGCTTGCTTGGGCCTCCAACAAAATTCCTACCACTTACTAGGCTGGGGTGTGCCCATTGCTTGTGTGGCCTGTGATTTGGCTGAGAGCAGAGAATTATGAATCTTAGGCACACATAGCTCTTGGACTGCAAAGATCCTTATAGAATGTCCTACAAGCTGTCCTCATGAAATAAGAGTATTCTTGTAGTATTGTCCTAATGTATCTGCAAAACCAGTCTTCATGCTCTCCTAGGGTGATAATTTGTCCTGTTGGCTTTTGTTTGTTTATTTGTTTGTTTTGTTATTGTTGTTTTAGTCTCCTAGAGCAGTTATACTATGGATTTTAAAGTTAAAGGATTTTTCAGAGGCCGGCATAACAAATCACAATGGCACAAACAGGGCTTTGATGATTCAGTGAGGAAAGAAGATAATCCAGTTTCAACATTTTACATCCTCTCTAGACTATTGGTTTTATATATACCACTTATATGGAAAAATTAAAAGGAAATGAAATAAATACAATCTATGCATGACAAGGTTACAGAGTCCAAAGGAGGAAAACATAATGTAAGTTTTAGGGTATGAAAGCCAAAGTCCCAACTGAAATCCTGAATGACAGCAGGTCCCTAGGACCTTTTTTTGTAGAGACTTTATTGTAGCACAGAGCCCTCAGAGTAAAACAAAGATTTTCATGTTCGAGTGAGAAACTTGCCAAGTATCCTCAATACTATTCACGATGATTCATCATTTAGAAAAAAAGAAAAAAATAATCTTTTTTTTTCCTGTAGTGAGATTGGAAACAATTTCAGAATCTAACTGGGCTCCAGGAAGTTTTTAATGAAAATTGCTAATTATTAAAGTGCAGATTTTCACCTACAATGTGTCACAGAGTAATGTTAATAACAAATTGTGTTATTCTATTCAAAGTATAGTTTGTTTGTTTTTTTCAGTTGTGTAGAGATTCAGAAGCTGTAAATTTCCACTGAAATACATATGAGTGCTTCATGATATCCTATTTAATGTTTGTAATACATTTGTCATTCCTGCCACATGTACAGATTTTCCATTTCTGGCTTCAATAAGTCAAAAGACTTAAACATGTATAGTTGCCAAGTATTATTACCTTTCAAATTATATATTTTTTGATGTTACCTTTTCAAGGATTTCAGGCTTGGCATATAATGGTGGTAATTAAAATTTTTCCTAGGAAGCAACCAGCTAGACCACTGCCCCAGGCACATAATCTCCGCTTACTACCTTCCTTCACTCATTTATTCTGTATGTGAGATGAGACTCCACAAACTACAAAGGTAGTGTACTCAGGCCAGGCAGCTGCTGATGGATTTTAGTAACTACAGAGCTGGTGTTTGAGTCCCAACCCTGAAAGCACAAATCACAGACAGGTGACAGTGGAGGCACATTTTCTTGTATGAGTTGGTTGTGGATGACAATCCATCAAACTAAAATAATGGAAGAGGCATTAGTTGTATAAAAATAAACCAAGTTGGCTTAGTTCTAAGGTATTTTACAAGATTCTAGGAATACCACCCCGTTTTCCATGAGATTGTTTTGTGAACAATCCAGAAAATATAACAATTAAAGGCAGAATTCTTTTAGAAATGTCATTAAAACATATCTTCATAATTAACAATTTTTGTTAGTCTTCTTAAGGAACAAAGGAAATTATATTTAATAATAATCAACTATTTGGCAGTCACTCTACTAGGCTCTTTACACATATTATTTAACTTTAATAAGCATTTTTTTCCAATTTAACATCTGTGGAAACCAGGATGAAAATGGTTAAGTTATTTACCCAAGTTATGAAATAGCAGACTTGAAATTTAAACCCAACTTAATTTGACTGAGAGCCTTGGCTTTTTCTACCTTAAAACACTGCATGATAAGACTTAAAAGTTCTGTGTTAAATAAAGAGAATCTATTAGGTGAAAATATTTGGGAAATATTCATGAAAGTAAGTAGTTACATGCATGTGTACATTCATATGTATGTATGATATTTATATTAAACTGTGAATTCCTTGAGAGGAAGAATTTTCAGTTATTGTTCTTATAAAATTACTACAATAAAATATAGCTTTTATTGTAGACAGTCACATCTGCAAATAGGGAGATCCATTTCAGAGAAAGCAATGACCATCTGGACCTTACAATATTATATAGAATTTATAGCATTCGTTTCACTGACAACCAAAAGAAAGAGATTAATGTCTCTAAGATATCATCTTAGAAGATAGTATATGTATCTATCTGTGTGTAAGATAAATAAATAAATACTCAAATACAGATTGATGTAGATAATTATACATAGATATAGAAAATGGAGATTAACTCATTCATTTCTGGTGCAAAAACAAAGTGATACCTTTCAGTTTTAATAACATTAAATCTCATTAGGTTCCCAGTTGCATTATTGAATAATAGCTCTTTTTTTTTTTTGTCTTCCCCTACAGTTGGACAGTGTCACCTCCCTAATCCAAGCAGCCAAAAATTTAATGAATGCTGTAGTGCAAACAGTGAAAATGTCTTACATTGCCTCCACCAAGATCATCCGAATTCAGAGTCCTGCTGGGCCCCGGCACCCAGTTGTGATGTGGAGAATGAAGGCTCCTGCAAAAAAGCCCTTGATTAAAAGAGAGAAGCCAGAAGAAACGTGTGCAGCTGTCAGACGAGGCTCAGCAAAGAAAAAAATCCACCCAGTGCAAGTCATGAGTGAATTTAGAGGAAGACATGTCTACTGAAACCACTATTCTACTCTAGTGTCTGTATTACAAAGTTCTGGCTAAACACACTGCCTTAATTTTACACTTGATTGGTACTGTAAGTTCACTAGCTTTTAGAGCCTAACCCACAAGTAATGAAAAACATTAGAGGCTGAGCCAATATGAGCAACATACATTTGGGATCATGTCATTGTCATCTGTGCATGCCAGCATTAAATAAGTAATCAAAATATGCTTGTTGAATGAATGAAACCTTCAGGTGTCATTCAGCCTTTCCCATCACAGAGAATATCTTCTATTCATTACTAAATGAACATAGTAGACTCAATTGAGTCTTATTCATCTGTAATATCTTGAGTATGTTCATCCTTTTATTTTTGAATTAAAACACTGACAAACTTTTGACTTAGTTTTCAATAGAAACAAATGACCTCATAAAATATTTTCCCATTTAATCTCCATACTTTCTTTATCTGATCTGACTTGACAGAGATGTGCTATAGGAAAAATAAAATTTTTCCTGCTATAGGAAAAAAAAAATTCAATCTCTACATATCTGTATCTGTTGTAAACTGATGAGGCTAACATCCATCAGTAACTAACCAAAACAGACAAGCTACTTCCTACATTTTAAAGGTCAGCCTCAATTATTAATGAAGCAATTTATTAACATTATAAAGGTGACAGTTTTTATGCTACAAATGTGCCTTTTAGGGTTCCATTGCAGTTAGCAGTTTCGCACATTTAATGTTGAGTTAAAATGGGCCCATCAGAATTCATACATGGGGGAAGTTATCATCCATTTGGAAAAAGGGACCTCTAACTATATCCCCGAGTGAGTTATGCCAACAGAAGTGTAAGCAGTTCCGGATGACTCTAAAATTCCATTTGTATCAGTTTGCAACTGTAATTAAAAGGCCAGTTTGGAAAACCTTGGATACTGAGTAAAATATAACTATGTAAATTGTACTATTGAACTATGAAGTAGAATTAATGGCAATGAAGCTGGACTGTTTTTAATAATATTCTTTTAACTAAAAGTCATCAAGATCATTTTATAACTGTGCTCACTATGCACAGTCCCAATCACTGTGCTAGTTGAGTTTGTAATGAAGTTGGTAATAGTCTCTCTCAGTCTAGTGCATTGGTTTTCTATCTTGCTTGTGCTTTCACTCTTGTGGTCTCTCTCTTTCTCTCTCTCTCTCTCTCTCTCTCTCTCGGGTTAAATTTCAGTTTCACTTTTTCTCACACCTAGAGTTTCCATTCACAGGAGTTTAAAAATGCATTCCCTATTCTGCTTTATCAGAATGATACTGCAATTGTAACCGCACTTTCTACAACATTGCCATTGAGTTGTTTCTACAACCATGTCATCTTTACTTACAAGTAAAATTCAAATATGCAGCACCGATTGATGTTAGGAGGACCAAGGTGGGTAAAAGAATATGTGTAATATAAAAATGCATAAAAGTTGAGAGCATGTTGTGTTTGGTATCTTGAACAAAATAGAATGGGAAAAGCACTTACTTAATACGTTTTTATCAATTATGGGAAAATGTTAACTTCTCTTTATTCTAATGAATTATTTTATCCTTCAAAAATTCTGGGCTGCCAGGGCTCAGTACATAAACTTCCTAGGAAGTAAAAGCAATAAGCTCCTCCCTGTTTTATACTATGCACTGGGTCCATAATAATTATTCTAGACAGAGCCCCCTCCCTAAAAGAGAAGGCAGTGCAAAAAGGAATTAGGAAATCCAGATCATTCTATTTTCCAGAACTATCTAGATAAATGAGGCAAAATAAGGAGATTCTTTTTTTGAAATGTCACCATGATTTTCTGCTCTAAGAGTAGACATTACAAGAGTGACATTTATGATACATCCTTTATCAGGTAGAAGTGCAAATGTATAATTTAGCTGAGAAAGTAAATTTTAAAAATACTACCAAATTACTAGGAGTATAGTTCCTAAAGCCACATGCTCCAGAAGCACAGGAGTATCATTTAGAAAATCTAATGTCTGTTTGATTCTACATCAGTTTTTCACAGGTTGGATTTTAGAATGTAGTACTGGATGCCAAAAGCAAATAACTTAAAATGATACAATTACCAAATAACCTCTGTATCTTTAAAAATAAAAAAGGTACAGAGATGTGAGCAGGGCCTCCTCTTCAAAGTAGGTAGATTTCCAGCTTATCTCAAAGTAAACAACTTAGAATGAAACAAAACTTAATGAAAAAATGAACTTGGAGAACATCCCAGGAATAAAGTCTGCTGTAGTAATCAAACGTGCAGTAAGAACAGGTGCATAGCACTGAGAAAGAAATCTGTCCACCTGAGTGAATTCCTGTGAGCAACATTTCAAGATTAATCCAGTTCAGACCTGCTAATAACATAAGTGCTAATACACAAGAAAAAATAGCAGCAAATATATTAACAAACACTGGCACTATAAAACCTAGTTAAATGAATCTAATAAATAAGTCTGAGTGAATTAGCTATATTTATATGTAAGCCCTTTTTCTGTAGGGGAATGGCAGAAATTTAATTAGAATGTTACCTTGGTGGCCCATCTAATGCCTTTTGAAATCACATCACAGAGATCAGTTCTTCTGATGATGATACATTTGCTTTATCCTAATTAAAACTCACTTTTTTTTCTTGTAGTGAAATCAATTTATGTAGGAAAAAAAAAACATTTGAGAAGGAGGAGAGGGTTTAGACTACCCAGAAGGACAGCTTCATCCTGAATAGCCACCAGCATCACTGTCATACATCAGACTGGAATTAGAATGATAACGTAGAAAATATCCATGAAATCATAATCTGCTAAAAATTCTTCTACTTAGAAAAACTGGAAGGTTTTCCTCAAACAGGAAATGTGAGAAATATAAATACCTTTTATTTATCAGAAGTGTAAATTATTTGATTAAACTATTTGTTTCTTTCTAATGGAGTTTCTGGGTACAACCCAATGAATGGGTCAGGAAAAAAAATTCAAACACTAAATGTCTAAGTTGATTTGTTAATGATCCCCTTTCTGTCTGTCTTATGATATGAATGAAAACTATGACTATATTAGAAAATACAGTATTCTTAAATGTGCCTTCTGGCCTTTGCAGTTATCTTAATTGATGAGCATGAATATAAACATATGTCCCCCGTAAAATTCCTCCTGTTTAAGGGGTAAGGAGCCCTATAGTCACCCAGAAAGGCCCATTTTTTTTTTCAGTCTGGCATTTCTACATGCTTAACAGCTTCAAAGGAAGTCAGTTTTCAAGTTACATTATAGCAAGATAGTTAAAATTGTGAACATAGAGTTAAGTGCCCAATTTGGGTCTCAAAGCCAATAATTAGAGCTCCTCAATTTCAATAATGAGTGGCTGAAAAGATTAATGTGTGAGAACAGAGAAAGTATTTTCAGTGGCTTTCTACACCTTCACTTTCAGAGTGGTCTTTTCATCTCACCCATCGCTGCGCTAGGTATCCTCCTGTTAACTGTTGATATTTTCTACCAGAATGATGCTCTCAGGCCTGCTCATACCAGTCAATTACCTCCAATTAACAGCCTTTCCTCTCCCATGCACTAAAAGCATCTCTTTCCCATGTCTCATCTCCTCAGGTATCTATGCCACATAACAATTGATAAATAGATTCTATAGAGTTCTAGTTAAAACCATGGATTTTAATTCCCAGCAGCATTATTCCCTGGTTGCTTCTATTCCAGAAATATCCTGATTGTCTTTGGTGTCGAATGCACACTTCCATGCTAGGAATTGTGGCTCCCAGGGGTACAGATTTCTGTATAGTAGTGGCAGAATGAGTAGATTGACATCTGAGACTTTTCCTTGTGATATTTATCATTCGCCGGCGAACTCATTGCAGAATTACCAGCTTGTTCCGGTATCATTTAAAGTAATTCTTTAGGTCAGCAAAGCAGGCACTGGAGTATCAAGTTGAAGGAAATTCAACTGTACTTTCTTTTGTCAGTCTATTTTCTGCCGAGTCAACCTGCCTATTGCATAGTTAGGAATCAAATAGCCATTTTTCACTTTGGAAAGTCAGAACTGTTTCTGTTTGACTTGATCAGGAAGTTTTTGGGGTATCCAGTTAAACAATTTTAACCTGCACATTAATTCAATGATTTTTTTTTTTTAAGTAAACTAGGAAAATTTCCACAACCTGTGAGGCTTATATTCATATAAAAATCTCTTTTTGCCTTGTGTGATACAATCCCTCCAAAGAAAATTTCATTGGGCCTAAGTGATAGCATAATGATTTTTCTTCCATATCCATGACTAACAAGTCCCTGAAAACAGAAGTAGACGTGTGTTATGCCCAATTTAGTATCTAATAGTTGGGACTTGAAACAAAATTTTCTTGGGCAAGTTGGGTGATTAAATATGAATTAAAACTTCCAATGAAAGATTTCCAGATGCCCTGACTTTCCATTTTGATTGTGTTTTTAGTTCTATAGTGACTTAGCAAAAAAAAAAAAAATTAAAAATCAATCAATCAATCAATCAATCACATACCAGGAATCAAGTTTTATTCAGATGAAAATCCTATAGCATTTCTTTTGTCATATCTCTCTGTTCACATCATTATGGTATCTTTCGTATCAGTGCTTTGCATGTTACTACCAAATAAACAAGCCAAACCTAATGACAGGAGTAGCTACAAGTTTTCATTTTGGCCCTTTCTGTCTAATGCAGATATTATTAAAATCAGGTATATGCACTTAAAGATGTCCTTATCGAGAATGTAACACTATCCTAGATACCTAAATGAGAGAGAATAATTAAAATTTTAAATACATTTTTGCCATTTTTAACTAAATCACATGAACAAGAAACATATTATATGAAAGCAAAAAAAATATAATAGTTTACAACATTAATCATTTTACATGTGAATGCTTTTTCTTCCCCCTACCAGGATAGATAGGATCTATTCCTGAACACTTCAAAAGAAGATAATTAATACTAATTGACAAAAGTATTTCCAAATGATACCCAACCTTACCAGAATCCTGTCTACAGGCAATAGATGTTTGGTAGGGCCAACCTTTATGTGTATCCCTGGATGACATGGTCATGGCTGCTGGCTGGCTTAGGACATCCAATAGTTCCCATTGGTTTATGAGAACAAACAAAAAGATTGACTTTCAAAATAAGGTTGATAAGATGGGGGCAAAAAAAAAAACACTCAGCAAATACAAAGCACTTCTAAAGAAATATTGATAAGAAAGTGACAGAGGTAGGGGAGGGAATAAGAAAGGTAATTGTTGAAGCAGATAAGTTTTACAGCCAGAGGAAGGAAGAATTTTTGGTTCTATGAAGATTAGGCAGCCTCCTCCGGAGGGAAATTTTAAGTATAAGATGGGACACTTATCTTTGGTGGTTTGGGCGAAGTCCTGTCAGGTGCAGGAGGACGAACTATATAAAATAGTTGAGAGTGATTTAGTGCTATTGTTTGCAAGATGAGATATGGAAGTTCAGCCAGTGTTCTAGTCTGATAATGGGTGAAATTCTTCCCAAGGTCAGAGCTAATCAGGATAATCACACATTTATATATTTAACAAACATTTGTTGGACAACTATAATGTTCCTGGCACTGCTTTAGGTTCTTAAGGATGCACCAGATAACAAGACAAACAGTGATTCTACAGTCCCCTCGTATCAGAGCTCTATACAATTTCGTAACCAAAACCCTACTCCTTACTATTCCTATAAATCCGAGTGTCCTATCCTTAATTCCTCACCAGCTTCTTGTGCCAGCTCTGTGATAAAGGCTCGTACCTCATTTAATTATTTCAATAACCCTATGAGATAAACATTATTAGCTCCATTCCATAGATAAGGAGGCTTAAACAGGATGAGAATCTTACTCAAAAAACTCACTGGCTTTAATATTGAGTGTATTGCACTCTAGAGTCTGAAATTTTAGACATCACACCATTCAGACTTCCTGGAAGATGGGATTGAATTTTTCAGTTGAAAATGAGAAACAAGCTTTAACTGCTGTCTGGTTTCCTATGTAAGAGCAAAAAAAATTGAAAATTAAAAAAAAAACTATTATTAATCTGTATTTACATTGTTTAAAACAGATAAAAGAGAGATACATAAGTAATTAGCAACATATTGTCACCTCTAATAATTGAATGTAGAGTATCGTATACATGAATAAATATTTCATCTAAAATAAGGTGAAAACTTGCCAAATTACTTTTATTGCCATAGAGGAAAAATATTCAATGGAAACACCTGTTTCAACCTATCTTCAACATTGATTGGTGAAAAACATTTTTTGGCATAATTTCTTTCCTTTTTTACTGCTAATGTGTGTTTATGTGTTTAAAGTTACGGATCTCGGGAGTGTCAGCCAAAGATTATTGAAATATGCTAAAGTTTCCTTGTATTCCAAACTAACTACAACTATAGCAAATAGATGTTTCCTTCTTTATGTAGCTCACAAATGTATGCAGTGTGGGCCGGACTGCAGGTAAATTTAGTCCTTTATTTTTACATGATCCTTCTTCCTAGAGCCAACTGAAAGCTAGACCCTTCTTCTTGCCCATGTTGCTGGATATGCATCTCTATCTCAGACCTGGGGGAGTTAAATGACTTCCTAATGTTTTTTACAGTTGTAGCCACAGGTGTTTCCGCAAACTGGAAATGTGTTTATTTTGGGTCTTCACTTTTGGGTACCTGGCAGTCATGATGGTGCCTGATCCCAAATGTAAGAAAAAGAAGTGCAAAAGAATGAAATTCTCTTTGAACAAGACTCAGATTTCTAATATCATCTCTAAAAATCTCTTCAATGTACAATATACAAAAGCCACTTAAATGGTGTTAACAGAGTGGTTCCTGTGTTTTCATTTCCAATGAGATATTTTCTAGTTCTAAAATTCTCTTTCTTTTGCATTTTCAGGAAGAATTCTTATTTTTTTTAGTTTGGTTATTCGGTCTTGAAGGCACATAGCATTTCTTTAAACATTTTAAAGCCCCCTTTCAATAATTAAATCAATAATTCAAAAGCCTGCAGATAACTTTTTTCCCCCCTATTCAAACAGCCTTATATTACACAGTCCCAGTTCAAGACTTGGGATGTCATATCAGTTTCCCATATTTGTGAATTAACTGAACCTCTCTGGTATTCACTGCGAGTCTACTTAGACTAACAGGTTTCCTTGACCTGGGCTTCTAACATCAAATTTGAGTTGGAGTGTTTATTAATAAAGCAAAGAGGCAATTCTGAGATACCAGTTTGTGCTCTTTGTTAAACAGAACATTTCCTCCTTTCTCAGGCGTTAAACATAAAATTAATTTTAAAAATACTATAGAGATCATGTGCCTTTGCTTGCCAAATTATGCCATTTTAACTCTCTATTCTTATGTGTTGGTATACAATATGTCCATGGGGATATAAATATGAAACTTTCACCAACTCTCTTGAGGGGTTAAACTGTGCTCTTTACTGGTTTGAATCTTTTCCTTGTGTGATACAATCCCTCCAAAGAAAATTTCATTGGGCCTAAGTGATAGCCTAATGATTTTTCTTCCATATCCATGACTAACAAGTCCCTGAAAACAGAAGTAGACGTGTGTTATGCCCAATTTAGTATCTAATAGTTGGGACTTGAAACAAAATTTCCTTGGGCAAATTGGGTGAAAAAATATGAATTAAAACTTCCAATGAAAGATTTCCAGATGCCCTGACTTTCCATTTTGTTTATTTTTAGTTCTGTAGTGACTAAGCAAAAATAAATAAATAAACAAATAATAAAATCACTTAATTTTATGTACTTTAATAAGTGACAACCTTGACAGTTTAAACTGAGTGACGTTTCTGAAGGCAATATGCACATTATAATTCAGGATGAAGGCAGATTTAAACTGAGACAGTTTGAGATGAAAAAAGTAAGCAATTTGTAATAGTCGTGTTTACTGCAGCAATATTTTGAAAGCTTAAGTTTAGTGGCACTTGGAGAGTTCCAGTCCATCTTTCTTTGTACATCTCATCCTACTGTACAAAACATAGAGTGGGGCTGAGTGAAGGCAGTAGTGGAGCCCACTACTGTAACGGCCAGTTCAAAGCAGTTTTATGGTTTGGCTACAGATAAACTTTGGCAAGAGCACTTGTGGATCTTTCTGGTCCATATTTATCTTTAAAGTCAATTTCACCAATCAATAAAAATGAATTATTCATCAAAGGATAGAAAAAGCTCCTTAATAACCTCATGACATTGACATAGATGCCCAAATATGCCTTAAGATTCTGTATGTCTTTTGTGTTTAAATGCATCAATGAGATGTGTTTTTCTTTTTCTTGTGTCCTCAATTGATTTATTTCACACAAGTAACACTGGTTTTGAAGTTCTGTATAGTATTTGAAACAATATTTTATTTCAATTCATGTCACTGTAGTTTATTAATATTTGCTCAACTGATAATTAAACCATGTATGTTAAAACAATAAAATGTATGGATTGGTTATGCATGTGGTGTTTATCTTTGGTGGTATGTGTCTTGGGTGGGGCAAAAAAAGGTTAATGGATTGTTGAGTAATCTAATCATGTGTTTCAAGGTATCACATTTAGTCCTGCTCTCCTTCAGTTATACATAGTACAATTCAGGGAGGGTGCTTTAAAAAACTGCATGCACACAAAAACATAGACTACATCTGGTATAATTAATTCTTAGTTTAAATGAATAGTTTTTTGTTCCAATATGGGCATTAACCTTTTGATTTTAATATTCAATTCTATGTAGTAGAAGAATTGTTCTTTAGCATAGAACTTCATGAAAATGACCCTTAATGGGAATTATTCACAATAATTATTGAAAATAATGAGGCATCTGAGAACGTCTGAATACACATTCCATAGTGGACATGGAGTATCACTGGCTTCACCAATGTTCTTACATCTGAATACGTATTGGTAAGTTCTTTTTTTCTTTCTTTTTTTTTTTTTTGGTAAATATTTTTATTGGGGAAGGGGAACAGGACTTTATTGGGGAACAGTGTGTTCTCTGGGACTTTTCCAAGTCAAGTTGTTGTCCCTTCACTCTTAGTTGTGGAGGGCACAGCTCAGGTCCAGTTGCCGTGGTTAGTTGCAGGGCTTGCAGCCCACCATTCCTTGCAGGACTCGAGGAGTTGAACAAGCAACGTTGTGGTTGAGAGCCCACTGGCCCATGTGGGAATCGAACCGGCAGCCTTTGGTGTTAGGAGCATGGAGCTCTAACCACCTGAGCCACAGGGCCAGCGCCCCGTATTGGTAAGTTCTGAACATCCATATTGGATTCCTCATCTCTACCGTGGCGAAAATCCTTTTCCAGTGTGAATCCCATAGGGAAAGTGTCCAGGGCTTACACACTGTTGTCTGTTCTGAGACATCATTCCTCCCTTCAAGGCTCTTACTGCTTCAGAACACTTATTGCTAAATCTCAATCTGTTTCAGTACTGTCTCAAAACGCAGCCTGTAAGTATAGAGGCTTATCACTTAATTCTTATGAAAGACCACACTTCGCCTCATTCAGTTCTGCCAGATGCCAGCCGCATCTTTGTTGATGAAAATGCTAGCATGGGGTTGCCTTTCTGTGTCAGGCTCCCCTAGCCCTGGGAGCCCATATTTGCTCTGGCAGCAGCATGCTCACCTCCTTGATCTGTTCTTTGTGCTAATTCTGAGGGCAGAAGTGGAACTAAAAGCGTTCTTGGCAAGAAGAGTCTGTTCCTGCCTGGAGTCTGAGTTGATGCCCTGACATTTCCCAGGCAACACCATTAAACATTCCATCCAGGAGAAGTAACTCAGGGATGTAACTTCCAGTCACCATATGTCCGATATCCTGTGGCTTGCGAGGGCAAAGCTGCCCTTGGTTGACACGTAACTCTTGTCTGAATCCCTTGTTTTTGAAGAGGAGTGTTTCCTTTGAGGTAAGTGGTCAGCAAAGGGAGTTCTCTTGAATGTAATGAGGGCCATCAAACCCAAGGGAGATGGCAAGGGGAGGGGTGTTGGTAGAGTGGATCGTACCCAAGTTTATACCAAATCACCCTTTGTACCTGAGCATCATGGAGAGAGCCTAGAAGTACAGATCTGTTGCTATGAGTTCCCAAAATGGTGGAAAGAATCTCCTTACTCCTGCTATGGGTGATACAAAGAAAGGTGAATGTTTCGGAATTAAGAATTGGGCTTATCAAATTAATTAAAGTAAACAGCAGAAGAAGGGAAAGTAAAATGCAGCTCATGACAATCTCACCCAGGGTGCAAAAAGCAATGCATGTTTCAGGATTCAGTGGGGTCTTTGTAGAGATTCTAGCATGGTCTAGCAGATTGGAGAAAGATAACAGTCTTGGGGCAAAGACATGAGCCAAGGCCCAAAGATAGGGGTGAGCATGTCACATGCAGGGATTGACTGGCCGGAGGGAGGTGTACTGAGTGGTGACAGTAGGATAGGAGTTCAGAAAGACAAGAGTGGGTTATACCATGAGGATCTCAATGTTAGGCTAAGGTGTTAAGGCTTTAATTTGTAAATAGAATCAATATTGATGTCATCTAGTAAGCAAGTTTCCTGCCACAAGCCGAGTTATAAGATGATTGGTTAGACAGTAAAATGCAGGACTGACAGAGTAATCAGAATGAGAGAAACCATTGAGGGAAATCAGTCAATTATCTTGTATGACATAAACAAATGCCTGCGTAAAATTATAGGATTAGAGATTAAAAGTATTTTCAAAATAAACCAGCAAACATCAAACAGACAAACTCACAGTAATAGTTATATAAAAGGGATTAAGTGTCCAGTATACTTGATCATATTAAGACTAACAAGCTGTTACACGATGTCAGAGGGGTAGTAGATTGGGAGGGGGGAGTCACCACTTTCTGAGGGGTGTAAATGACTAACTATCGCATTGCTTCGTACATCTGAAACTAATAAAAAAATTAAAAAGACTAACCAACGATTTAAAAAATGTATATTTTCTTATGGATGATGAATGCTTGAATACAAATAATATTTATTGAGCATTTTCTAAGTGCCTTGCATTGTGCCTAAACATGCTAGCTACATTATTCTTCACTGCTGCTCAGTGGTTATTCTATCCTACTCCCACTTTATAGACAAGGAAGAGAAGGCCATTTTAAATAACTTAACAATGGGCACCATGCTAGTGAGTGGCAGATCTGGGATTTGAGCCCAGATCTGAGTTTATTCTCCACCCTCTTTAGCATTAACTATTCTGCAAGAGTGGAATTATTTTTATTTTTCACCATCCATTCATATGGAAGCCTTTTCAACAAACACCTGAACATTTTCAGTTCCATCTACGAGATAACCAGATATGAACAGGCCTATGTCTGTTTGTTTGAATATTAATCTATTTCCTTAGTCTGGATAAACTTTGACCCACTCAAAATCTGAAGAGTCATATTACAAGAGGTACAGAAAGCAGTTACTTCTAACCCTAAGTTACTTGGCTCAATTTTCAAATATCCAGAAGAATGAGAAAGACTACCATTGATTTTGCCCTACCCTTTGGTGAATGTAAAAACAAGAGACACCCACAACACTCAGTGGTTCTCTAAATTTTCCTTTAATGTGTCCTTGACCACAAAATAAGGCACTCAGAAAATATAAGACATGGTAAATGAAGAGCAATCATAAGTCCTAAGTTCTATGAAATTTTGAATTCATTTTTCATTGTACAATTTACTATATACATGCTTATTTTAATAAAATGTAGTTAATTTTACTATAAAGACAATTTCATTTTTTCCTATACAATGGTGGTATCAAGTAAGTGGCACTATGTTTATCCTGTACCCTCACATACCCTCTGAGATCTACTGGAATGGCTGTATCTGATTTGAGAACTGCAGAGACAACCCACATGTGACTCTGTAACATGACACCATGGTCAAGAGCATGTGCTCTGGCATCGCCCTGCCTGATTTGCATCTTGGCTCAACCTCTCTTAGCAACAACTATTATTTAGCAAGTTGCTAAACCTCTCATTATCTCAATATTCTCATTCTTACAATAGAGATGATATTTTAGAGTTTAATTAACAAAAATAATGATGAGTTTTTCAACCAATGTCTCAGATTCAATGAACTATGATAGAACCTATCACATAGGATTGTTATGAGAGTTGAATGAATTAAGGTATATAAAGTTCTTTGAGTGATACCTGGCACAATGTAAACACATTATAAAATTTAACCTCCATTGTTTATATACAACTTCCAAGCTTCAAGATTAAACACACAGAAACAGACTTCTGAAAGTCCCTTTTATGGGAGGAACAGGGAGAAAGAACTTCCTGGAGCAGGAGAGTATAAGCATGCCAGGGAATGGCAGAAGATAGACAGTTTATATTAATTCAGTCAGCAGATAAGTAAGACCTATGGTTTGTATATTCTTCTGGGCATGATGGATGCAACAGTAAAAACAATCTTTCCTCTTAAAGGACTAAGAGTCTAGCAGAGATTGAAGTAAATTAAATAATGTGTCCAAAATTGCCAATTTCTATCTTTGATAATTCCTTCAAAGAAGAGGCATGCAGGTGCCATGCACCTAAAATTAGGGGCTTTGGGCTAACTAGAGAAATACAGAAAGTCTGGTCTGAGGAAGTGAGACAATCTGAAATCAGAAGAATGAGCAATTTCCTGGGTGAGCTGAAATGGACAGCGCGTTATAAGCAGAGCACAAAGCTCCCACAGGAGGTGGAGCCCGGCGCATACACTGCTCTGAAATCAGGCTGGCTGGTGGAGAACCTGGAAGTCAGCCTGAGGGGAGAGGAAGTCAGAGGAGTAGCCAGGTAACCGTTGGCCATGGTGAGGAATACAATGAAAAAACAAGACAAATCCTGCCCTTGTAATTCCCCAAGTTCAGGCAAGGCAAGAGACAGCCCCCTGCCACTGTGTCCTCAAGGAAACTCCAGCAGTGCTCAGAGCCCTTCTTCCATCCTATGCCTCTCCTCCCTCATGCCAGCCGGACACATTCATCTCTTGGGGGGGAGGGGGGGATGACCCTAAGTTGAATTTTTGCAACTGATAATGTGCCTGGGCTTCTATTTCTGCCATTCATTTTGTGTAATATGACAGAAATACTTCAAACCAAAGAGGAAGCACAAATCCTGGACTACAGGTTGTCTGTGTGAGATAGGTTCTCATAGCTTCTGCTGGGGATTTCTTTCTCTGCTTAGCGCTTTGTCCTGCCCATACCACTCCCCTGTTCATCCCTGCATAAGGGCTCTCTGTCTCTCACTGTGTCTTTTGATCTGAAGTGGGTCTCTTGTAGGCAGCATACGTAGGGGTCATGTTTTCTTATCCATTTAGCCCTCCTATATCTTTTGATTGAACCATTTAATCCATTTTCATTAAGTAATTGTTGATAGATTTGCAGCTATTGCCATTTTGTTATTCATTATTTTGATTCTTTTTTTTTGGTTTTTTTCCATCCTAAAGTAGTCCCTCTAACATTCCTTATTAATACTGGCTCAGTGGAGATGAACTCCTTTAGCTTTTTCCTGTCTGGGAAGCTCTTTATCTGTCCTTTGATTTTTAAATTATAGCCTTGCTGTATAGAGTACCCTTTGGTTGTAGGTCTTTGCTTTTCCTCACTTTGAATATTTTGTGCCAATCCCTTCTGGCCTGCAAAGTTTCTGCTGAGAAGTCAGCTGACAATCTTATGGGAGCTCCCTTATAAGTTACTATGTGGCTCTCTCTTGCTGCTTTTAGGATTCTCTTTTTGACTATAACCTTTTCCACTTTAATTATAATGTGTCTTGGTGTGGGCTTGTTTGGGTTTGGGACTTTCTGTTCTTGCTAGACTTGTATGTCTAGTCCCTTCACAAAGTTAGGAAATTTTTCAGTCATTATTTTTTCAAATACGTTCTCAAACCCTGGCTTTTTCTCTTCTCCTTCTGGTACCTCTGTGATGTGAATATTGTTACGCTTCATGTTGTCCTAGAGGTCTCTTAAACTATCCTATCTTTTTTAATTTTCAACTTTTTTTCTGTTCTGATTGGGTGTTTTCTGCTACCTCGTCTTCCATATTGTCTATTTGAGCCTCTGTTTCATCGAGTCTGCTGGTGATTCCTTCTAGTGAATTCTTCATTTCAGTTATTATATTCTTTGTCTCTCACTGGCTCTTTTTATGGTTTCTATGTCTTTTGTTATGCTTGCTATCTTTTGAAGTTCTCACTAAATTCCTTAAGCATCCTAATAAACAGTATTTTGAACTCTGTATCTGAAGGGTTGCTCGACATTATTCCATTTAGTTATTTTTCTAGAGTTTTCTCTTGTTCTTTGAGTTGGGACATATTTCTTTGCTTCCTCATTTTGGCTGCCTTCCTGTATTTGTTTCTTTCTGTGTTTGGTTTCCTTCTCTGTGTTTTAGGTAGATCTGCTATGTCTCCCAGTCTTGGTCAGGTGGCCTTATGTACTAGGTGCCCTGTGGGGCTCTTTTAAATGTTCACTAAGTGTTAATTGAACAACTGCACAAATGGATTATATTATATTAAGATCCAGCTGCAGTGATCTATATATGATATTAAGTTGTAACTGCAGGGTCTGTATATAAATGACACTTTCAAATAATTGGTGCAATTGAGAATGAAATAGCCAATTCTAGAAAAGTATTTTTTTCTTACAAGACATAAGGAGAAAACACAATTCAAGTACCATTAGATCTTTTAATATCAGATCCCATAATTCTCAGATGTTCTCAGAGATCTGATAAGAAGGATAGGAAACAGAAGAGGAATGGAAACACTTCTATTTATTAGAACATGTTTAAGTTTTGGATTATAACATTACAGTGACAGAAGAATTCCAACAGGTTTTACTAATCAGGAATATGGTGACTGCTGAGGCCTTAATGAGGGCGCATGAGTCCAATGCATTTTGACTTTATGTTTCATTTTCCCAAACCCACATCCAATCTTTCTGAGGAAGAATGGACTCATTACAGACTTTGTAAAAACTACTGACTATGAAGAAAAACTAGTCTCCCTTTTTAGCTTTCAAAAAAGAATAAAGTTCTATCTATTAAATCAAGATTATAAGTAGCCATATCCTTGATCACATATACTATAGTGGTACGTACACCTTCCCCACTAGGTTCTTGAGAGAGCCATATGAAAGAATATATATGGAAGTGCTTTGGGAATGGTAAAATGTAGTCTTCAATTACAAGGTCTGACAATTAAGTTTGCAAACTTGTTGCAACAATGTTGCTAGCCTTTTTGACATCAGAGGGATTATTCATTATGAATTTGTACCAACTGGACAAAGAATTAACCGAGTTTACTATTTGGAAGTGCTGAAAAGGCTGCGTGGAAAAGTTAGATGACCTGAACTTTTCACCAATAATTCATGACTCTTGTATCCAAAATGGTTGTTTTCTATTAGTTTTAAACTTACATAAACTGTACTAGAAAAGAAGAAAAATGTAAACATCTAGGATGAATGGATATGAAGTGTCATGTAAAAATTTTAATCAACTCATGGAAATTATTTTGAACTATTAGAGAATATTAATGTTTTTCAAAAGCTATAACTTTACAGTATTTTAGAATTACACAAAATAATGCATTGATATTGTATCGATATAAAATAATTCAAACATATTAAAGTATTTAAACCAAAAAGTAAGTTACCCTTTAATCAGATACAACCACTATTCTCTTCCCACTCATATACTCTACATCTTCTTTTTTTTCTTTTTAGAGAAGCCCATTATTAAAAGTTTGTGTATGTCCTTTAGGATCTTTTCATATATATTTGTATATGTTTCTATAAAATTTAACGTTATTATTGAAGACATTTGAAGGTAGGTTAAAATATTAGCTTGTAATAGAGTTACAGCAGTGTAAAGGCAGCTGGTCTGTACTGGTAGAGAGAGTGGGCAGGAAAAAAATATCAAGTTTACTCTCACTTCATGTCTTGATTACATAGGGTTGGAAGTAAACTTAGAGTGTTGTTAGACTTTATAAAGAAACGCACAAGCCATCCCTTCGAGTCTCTCAAGGTCTTTATAGGTGCCAGGCACATATATAAATACAGGAGATTTGAGTTAACATTGACCTTTTGTTGGCCAGGAAGAGTTTACTTTGTCTTCATTAGGGAGTGACAGCACATTAGTGGAGTGGAGTAATACATTTTGATTTCTTTTCCTTGGTTCCATTGTTATTAGGTTTCTTTTTAATTGTTATTACACTTTTGGTGAGCCAACAGGCTTTAACGAAGATTAAGTGTCTCTGATTCGTATCTTTTCAATAAATAAACTATTAGATTACACACAGAAGGTCAACAGGTACAGAAGTTACACAGTCTTGCTCTGCCTTGAACAGTATCTATCGCAAGAGATTAACAATATAACAGATGTTATTTCTGATTGAAGAAAGATATTAATAATAATGTATAAACAAAAAAATTCAATATTTTCTGAGTTTGAATATTCTCAAAGTAAAGGAAAATAACATTTTAAAACTATTTTTCCTATACAGAATTGAGGACTAGATTGGATATATTAATTTTACATTTATAACATTTTGACTTATTCAGCCTATTTCTGGATATCTTGTACAATGAAAAAAATGACAAAGGCATGGGAAAAAGAGTTTGAGAGGAAAGATGAAAGGTATTGAGTTTATTCATTCTAGAGAGAAGCAACTTGGAGGGCAAAGTAATGATGTTCTTCACACAAGTGGAGACTTCCCAGAAAGAGAGCAGTGACGATTGGGAGTGTGGTTTCCTCCAGCACAATTCCTGCTAGCAAGGGGGACACTTCAAGGCAGAGGAGTACTTATTTTATAATTAGCTAAGGGCAAAGGAACCACTTTGAAATCTTGCTCCAAGTCCTGCAAATTCTCAGCTGTCAGCACTGATAACAGAAGACGAGGAAACACATTTTCACCCCAATCTGAAAATTTCTAGTTATAGACCACATTTTTAAAATTTATCTGAGTAAGAGAGAGAAAGTTGTTACTGGTGAAGTTTTACAAAAACATGGAAAATTGGATGATTGCATCCGTCTCAGATGGTTTGGTAATGAAAATTGACTTTTTTCTCAAAGTCTACCATGCTAATGACTTAATTCTAATATTATCTTAAACAACTGAAAATGGAGAACTAAGAGTCAATAATAGGAAGAAAAGGGGTGGGGCAGGCTGAGTACTAACATCTGTTGACAGTGTTCCCAAGTCTGTTCCATTGTGATGCATTTAAATAAGCTTCACTCTGATGTGGTTTGCCTGCTGACCAGAGTCCCACTGCATAACTTTAACTGTGGACCTCCTGGCACCATATACCTGAACTGCAAATGAGAGGTGCCTTCCTCAGAGTTTACTGCAAGACTCAGTAAAGCTAATTCACTGGGTTTTCTCCTGATAGAATAATGAAGATACTATATGCCAAGAATGGTATGGTGCATATGAGGTTTGACATTTAAGTTTGCAAACTCATCCTAGAAAAAGTGCTGCATACCTCATTCCTGAATATCACGAAGGTCACTTTCAAAGTATTCCCCTTAGGAAGTTATGCACCTACTTCCTTCAAAGCAATTTTGGAACTCTTTCTCTGGAATGGCCATCAGAGCTCTCACCATTATTACTATTTTATAGATGAGAAAACTGAGATGTAGTAAGTGGACTACTGTGGACCCACTACACAAGTTTTCCAGATGGCTCAAAATCAACAGTGATTGCTACTAATCATAGAAAGATGTTGGAAGACATTACAATACATTTTCCATTTTATCATTTAGTAACTAAAGAACTTATCCTACAACAGTTTACTATTGTCACTTTTCCACCATTATACTACTATTTGGAATAATAATAATAATAATAATAATAATAATAGCCAGTTAGACCTTAGCCTATGCGGTCGTCAATGTAGGACTGAAAAGTTAGAGATGCATTCCACTACATGGTCCCTCTCTTTTACCCAATTATATGTTTTAAAGTTCAAGTAGCTTTAACATGACAAACAAAATTGTGCATACCTTGGGGACGAGTGTGCCAGCTCTAATCTTGAAGTTTCTTTTCAGACCAACTGCTTTGCTGGTTAATGTTTTAATGAGACAGTGACAGACACATTTTCTGAAAATAATATGTTATCTATAATCAACTGCTTCCATTGAAAAATATCACAAACTTTTACACTTTTGCCCTGCTGGAACAGATGGCAAGCCAACTGCCAACATTTTTTTTTTTTTTTTTCTTCAAACCTTAGAAAAGGAACAGGAAGAAAAACAAAGCATGCTTATTCTTTGTTATATGTTTTAATTATATTTACAAAGTAATTCTTTTGATGTTGAAAAGATACTGTAAGACCCCTGGAACTCCAAAGGAGAGGAAAAAAAAGCACTGCTTGGCAAAATTGAAGACGAACTTGCTAACCATTTGAAGAATCTAATTTAGCTAATTAGTGATTTTTGCAGCTATCTACTTTTCCCCTCAGCTATTCAGCTTTAACATTAAAACATTTCCCCTCAGAGATTTCCAATGATGTATGCATCCTAGTGTTTGATAACCACTGTGACTCTGACCTTTTGATCAATAGTTTTCAATTTGAGTTTCTCAAAGACCTAAAGTTTCATAAAAGATTCTCAGTGTTATTTCAAGGGACGAGGGAAACCAAGAAGGAGGAAGAGCTCTAATTGATTCGGCTTCAATGAAAACAATCAGTTTCCATATGTTTTATAAATTTTGATGAAATTCAAATTTGAAAACTACAAATAATGCAGCATCCTTTACAACTTCCTGTTGTCGTTAATTTCCCTTTTGGTTTCCCATTCAACAGATGTAATAGATAATTTCTTTCATTTGATGAGGAAAAAACGAGGAGCAGTTTTTGCCCATTTGGAGAAAAAGAGAAAGGACAACAATCTTTTCCTAGGGCTAGTGTGGTATTGGAAGGAGGAATCAAAATGGAGACTCTCTTTGGCTGAGAGAGTCCAAATCTAAGGAGAAAATTAAGACTGCTTTTAGCAATCTTACCCTAGAATTTGTCCCCCAGAAAAGACCATTATGAGCAAGGCTTGGGAATGTTTATATTACGTTCTGTTTAAAAAGGACCAGGGCAAAGGGATGCATTATGAGTTGGAGGGTGGGCGCTGAATAAATACATTTTAAAAAAAATAAAGCCATATAATAAAATGCAAAATCTCTTAAAGGATTACTCAAATAAAACAAACAAACAAACAAAAACAAATACAGAAGGAATTTACTGAAGGAAAAGACCAAACAGGCTTGAAATATAGTGAGAGAGAGTTTTACAATTGCATTATAAAGGGGAGTGGATATGTGTGTACAGAGAAGAACATTAAAAGTAAATCCAGGATGGGGGCTGAAGCATGCTCTCTCCTTGTCACACTAGAGATTTCCTTCATGCTATAATAGCTGCTAGGAAGGATAAAAAGGTTTTAGCACTAATCAACAGTGTTCTGTGCCCTCTCCAGAAAAGCAGAAAGCAATGACCCAGTGTCTAGAAATTGCCAAATCCCTACAACCCTGTAGTGCTTAATTATCTTGCTTCAAATAGTTTCTAAACTTTGTTTTGGGATCTTATATTTGGTGACGCTTATTAAAGAGTCAAGTTACTGGACAAGTTAAGTACTGGACAAGTTAAACAGGCAAGGGAGACTGTATTCAAGACTACTGGAATAATGAGAAAAGATTAAACTCACCTCTTCTGAAACAAAAAGGGAAGAATTTTTAAATGCTGGGGTAAGCTAATGAAAAATTACTGGAAGATGTCACAGGGGAGTATGGTCAATGTGCTTAGTCCATCTGTGTTGGCTAATGGGTGCTGATCTAAGTTAGGCTCCTGCTCCGCTGTATGGACTGGAAGACAGGGGTCCTGTCTCTTGATTGCATTTCAAAGGCATGGCTCCCAGTTCCTTGACAAAGGCTTATGCGGGTTGTAAAAGGACTGTGAGAATGTTTGCATTTTGTAAGGACAGAGAAAATATTTACAATCACATGTTTTCTTAAGTAAATGCACTAAGAAAAAGAAAATCAAGGGCTTATAGTCAGAAAGAAAGCTGTCTAAAGTTTAGTCAAACTGAGGGAAACATTAGACCCTCTTGGTTACTCTTAAGACTAAAACAGCCAACAAAACTACTCCTTTTCTGACCCTTAGCATCTCAAACTTACTTCTCGTAGGTTGAAAATACGTGTTTATATGTCTGTCTTTCACCTAAACTAACACTTTCACTCCTGGCAACTATTCCAATATAAAATGGCAAATTTAGATTTCTCAAAAATGTATTGACCAAGTGTGGAATCAAAGCCAGGAGTGCAGTTTCCAGGCTCTCGGCCTCACGTGGAAAGGTGCTGGCTCAGGTAGTAAATGGCCATCAACTGTGATTGGATAGCCATCAGCTGTGGCTAGTTGGCCGTCAGCTGTAACCAATGAGCCATTGGCCACTAATATAACTGCCATGGTTACGCTAGCAGCAAATGGGGGCTAGCAAGAAGATGGTGCTTGAGCTAGCAAGAGCGGGTTGCAGTTAGCAATTGACGTTGGTTGGCAGAGAAAAGTGGACAGCAGGTTGCGGATAGTGTGGCTGCTGCTTCTTGTGTCTCCAACCCAGCCGCCAGCGAGAATATAGTAGTATGACTCCCCTATCTATGGCTCCATGGGTATTCCTTTTTGGCCTCACCATATCCTGCATTCTTATGTGGGGAGTGGGAGCTGAGACCCCGCATGACATCCTGCATGACACTAAGTATGAGCATCTTTACATTAAATCATGGGGAGGAGATACCAGCAAATAAGGTGATGGGAAAAGCCAAGAAAGCCAGCATGACTCAGCTATTCTCAAGCCGACTCTGGTGAAACACAGAGGTTGAGGATGGGGACGCTCAGCCAGGATGAGAATTGGCTGTCAATGTTCTCTCAGTTTAATTTTTAGGGTATCTTTCTTTCCCAAAACAAACATGCAACTTGACTTCCACAATTTTGAGAAAGGTGAAACCACAAAGATACCATTTGGGACACAAAAAAGTGTCAGGGAGATTCTTTGGAGACTTTCCTAGAAGCCTTAACTTGTAGAAAAATAGACATGCAAAGTTCTTTGTTGTGTATTTAAGAACAAACTGCTCTTTATGGAATAAACTATAATCCTGACATTTATCAATTCAAAAGACAGTCTGATTTATAAATTTGGCAGAGTGGAGAATGGAATGGATGTGGGGCAGGGTTAGGTAGCATGTGGATGTGGAGTTGTGGTGTGCCTACTTAAGTGAGTGAAAGATATAGCCTTTTAAACAAAGTTTGGGCAGAGAGTTCTTGAATTTGTATCTCATGAGAAATTTTTTTGCCAAGATTTTTTTAAACATATTGAATAATTGAAATATGTAAGACCTGAACCAAATAAATTATTAAATCTGGTTATAGTTGAACTTTAATTTTCGAATTACTGAATCTGTTCAAAGTAGATTTTCATAATGAAGTTCAGGTCATAAAATTTGGTGATAAGAAATTCAAATTAACAACAAAAAGGAGATTCTACTTCCAAAAACATAGCTTTGCCTTGATATCACTTGTTCTTTTTTCTTTTTTTAATGCCATCTGAAGTGGAATTATTGAGTACCCTAGTCAATAATAGATATAGTTGGCTTCTGTACAAAAAGATAGAATTGATTTGTCTGTTGGGTCCAGCATAATCAATTTTCCAGCTTAAATCTAGTTTCCCCTCAATGTGATGGCCTGAAGCATCTCAGGTATTCAGGGAACCATTGGTTTATAACAGTGGCTATCAGTATTTCATCTGTATGATCTGTGAGTTGTCGTATCCAGAAACTCAAGACTGAACACATATATTGAAGACCAGAAAATGTAACAGGGTCCATATGACCTCATGAACTTTTCTTCCATATTGATATTTACCATACTTGGATTTCCACCTACATATTTTCAAAGATGTGTGGGTTCAGCCTTTATTGTAATTGTACAATCATTGTCACTGTACAAGAGCACTTATACTATCCTGTTCTGATACTTTATTTATGGAGTAACAATATGATTTTCCAGGTTTGAAGTTATGGTATGTTCTAAGGAAGTTTCAAAAATGTATAAACTCACTTTAGAAATATGTGAGAAAAACATGCAATTGAGATGGCTTAGAGAACAAAGGAGTGAATGAGCTTTTTCACTCACTAGGGATATTTGGTTATTACGTTTCAGAGCTGTTATCCTACCTCAAAATTAAGCTTTGGGGTAGAGAATGGTGTTTTTATTAATGAGTAGGGTGACTTACAGTTAGGGTTCATCATAGGCCTGGAATAGCATCTATCAACAGGCTCAAAGTAGATTAAAATGAATATCTATTAAACTTACCTTTGATGACATCATATCATTAAATTAATAACACATCATTTTATCTTATTTATATGATAAATATCTCACCACAGAAATTCCCCTGACTCTGTCCTGACTTAAAGAGCAGAAACGGAGTTAGAGTAGAGGTAATCACACTAGCAAGATGACAGAATAGGGATTTCCAGCCCTCATTCTCTCACAAAAGTACTAATTTTATAATAATATTAAGAACCCAAATACATTTATAAAAAATCTAGAATCAAGTTAAGAAGTTGCAGTCCCCAACTGTAGCCGCGTTGAAATGGCTAAGAAGAATAGTTTCATTTTACCTGTCATCCCTTCTCCTTAGCCAGGGATAGCTCAGCACCAAGTGAGATCCCCTCAGCCTGCAATTTCTCCCTGTGAGAGAGTGGAGTGTGCACCCAATCTCAGTGCACTGTCAGAGAGCCCTCCTACTGTCTCATCACACACGGAATGCTAAGGAAACTGGCATAGTTCTAATATTCGAAACAACTAAGACCAAAACAAAAGAGTAGGGAGCTTTCAGCAGCTGACATGGCTTTGCAAAATTGGGAGAAAGTGCATAATCTTAAGAATTCTTGTTTAGGAAATGTGGATTTTCAACCCCAAATTCAAAAATTTCAGTGTGCTGTCCAAAGGAAAAGAGAGGGTGGCTCTCAGCAGCAGCATAGCTCTGTGATATTGGGAGAAAACATTTGACTCTGAGATGTGTCCATCAGGAGGGAGGGAGAGGAGTTGTGTGTGCATCTAAAGTCCCTGTTTTTCAGTGCACTATCCTATACAAACAGCGGGGTGGGCAGGTGGCTTATTGTGGCCAATACAACTCTTTGCAATTAGGAAAACACACACAACTTTAAGACTTCTCTCCCAGGAGGAAAGGAGAGGAATGAAACATGCACATCCATAAAAAAGTCTCAAGAAACTACCAAACTCTCTAGCAGGGCTAATTGGTGAAGGTCTTTCCTTGTTGAAGCCAGTCTATAAAGATTCAGAGAGGTGACTTTTTCTGCAAATATTCAAGCACCAACACAAAGCTTCAAGGGCCATGAAGAATTGAGAAGTATGACATAAACAAGGGAACAGAATAAATCTCCCGTAAATGACCCTAGAAAAAAATGGAAATTATAAGTTGCCTGACAAATAATTCAAAATAATTGCCTTAAGCTTAGTGAGTTACAAGAGAACACAGAGAGACAACTAAATGGAATCAAGAAGACAATACATGGTCAAGTCGAATTTATATCTGGGATGCAATGATGGTTCAATATGTACAATTAATGTAATAAATCACATTAACAGAGTAAAGAATAAAAATCACATGAGCATCTCAATCGATGCAGACAAAGCATTTGACAAAATTAAATACTTTTTCATGACAAAAACCTTCAAAAAATTAGATTTAGAAGGAATGTACCTCAATATAATAAAGGCTTTATATAACAACCCCATGGTTAACAGCATACTCAGTGGTGAAACATTGAAAGCTTTTCCTATAAGATCAGGAATAAGACTCAGTCTAATTATCTTCAACATAGTATTGAGAGTCTTAGAGCAATTGGGCTACATAAATAAATAAAAGACACCCAATCTGGGAAAAAAAGTTAAATTATCTGTTTACAGATGACATAATCTTCTATAAGTAGAAAATTCTAAAGAGTCCACAAAAACTATTAGATCTAATCAGTGAATTCAGCAAAGGATAGATAATCAAGATACAAAAATCAACTGGATTTCTATATACTCACAAGTAATTATCCAAAAAAGAAATTGAAAACCATTCCCATTTAAAATAGCACTAAAAAAAAAAAAAAAAAAAAAAAAAAAAAAAAAAAAAAAAGAGGAATAAATTTAACCAAGAAGGTAAAATATCTGTACACTAAAAACTATAAGAAATTGATGAAAGAAGTTGATGATGACACAAATAAATGGAAAGATAACCCATGTTCATTAATCAAAAAATATATACATTAAAATACCCATACTACCAAAGCAATCTACGAATTCAATGCTATTCCCATCAAAATCCCAGTAACATTTTTTTAATAGAAAGAACAATTTTGAAATTCGTATAGAGCCACAAATAGTCAAACAAATCTTGAGAAAGAAGAATAAAATGTAGTTATCACACTTCCTGATTTCAAAATATATTACAAATCTAAATTAATTAAAACAGTATGGTATTCACATAAAAATAGACATATAAACCAATAGAATAGACTAGGGAGCCCAGAAATAAACCCATGTATATATATATATTGTCAACAGATCTTCAACAAGGATTCCAAAAATACAAAATAGGTAAACAACAGTCTCTTCAACAACTTGTGTTGGAGAAATTGACTTGCAAAAAAATGGAATTAGAGTCTTATCTTATACCATACACAAAAATGACCGCAAGGTGGATTAAAGATTTAAACTCAAGACCTTAAATTGTAATACTCCTAGAAGAAAACATAGAGGAAAATCTTCTTGACATTGGTATTGACAATAATTTCTTAGATATGACACCTAAAAATACAGGAAACAAAAGCAAAATAGAAAAGTGAGACTACAATAAACTTCTAAGCTTTTGCACAACAAAGGAAATAATAAAAAAAATGAAAAGGAAACCTATGGAAATAGAGAAAATATTTGAAAGCCACATATCTGATAAGAGATTAATATCTAAAATATATACGAAACTGATACAACTCGATAACAAGAAACAACAACAATAAAAACAATTAAAAACGGGCACAACATATAAAGAACTCAGTCAACTCAATAACAAAGCAAATAATCTGGTTTAAAAATGAGCAGAAGAACTAAATAGACATTTCTTCACAAAGGACATCAAAATGGCCACGAGGCACATGAAAAGATGCTCAACAACACTAATCATCAGTAAAATGCAAATCAAAACCATAATGAGATATCACATTATGCCTGTTAGAATGGGTATCATCTAGAAGACAAGAGACAATAGTTGCTGGTGATGATGCAGTGAAAAGGGAACACTTATACATTGTTTGTGAGTACATAAAATGGCTCAAAAAATTAAATTAGGATCCTAAAAACAAATAAAAAATAGATCTACTATGTAATCCAGCAATTCTACTTCTGGGTATATACCTGAAGTAAATCTCTACAGGGTGTATACACTCCCATGTTTATCTGAGCATTATTCACAATAGCCAAGACATGGAAAAAAAACCAAAAGTCCATCAGCTGATGCAAGTATTAAAAAATGTGGTACATATACACATGGCATATTATTCAGCCATGAGAAAGGAAGATACTCTCCCATTTGGACCTTGAGCACATTATGCTAAGAGAGATAAGTCAGACAGAAAAAGACAAGTACATTACAGTATCACTTAATACATGAAATTTTAAAAGGTTAAAACTGTAAAAAACAGAGAGTAAAATGGTGGGTACCAGGAATGGAAGGAGGAATGAGTGATGGTATAAGGTCTGAAGTAGAGCCCACAGAAAAGTACAAACTTGTAACTTGTAAATAAGCCATGGAAATCTAATGCACAGTATAATGAATATGCACAGTAATATTGTGCTATAATTATGTAATGTCATAAATATACATACATAAGCAATCACAGTGCAATATATAAATGTATCAAAGTAACAAGCTGAACACCTTAAACTTACACAATGTTATACATCAAATTTATTCAATAAAAATAATTTAAAACATAATAAAAATTAAAAAAAATTAAATTAGCAAATAACTTGAATAGATAGTTCTCCAAAGAAGTCATGCAAATAGCCAAGAATTAAAGATGCATAACATAATTAATCATGAGGGAAACGAAAATCAAAGCACCTGATCTCACACCTGTTAGAATGATAAAAAAAAAAAAAAAAAAAAAAAGTAAGTGTTGGCAAGGATGTAGAGAAATTGGACCCTGGCTTTACATTGTTGATGAGATTGTAAAATGAAGCAGCCACTATGGAAAACATTATAGAGGTCCCTCAAAAAATTAAGAATAGAACTAGTCTATGATCTAATAATCCCACTTCTGGGTATACGAGTATATCCAAAAGCATTGAAGTCACGATCTCAAAGAAATATTTCCATTTTCATGTTCATTGTAGTATATTCACAATAGTCAAGCTATGAAAACAATCTAAATATGCATTCAGTTCAATGAATTAAGATAATGTTATAAAGACAGAATAGAAAATTATTCAAACTTAAAAAAACAAGGAAATTCTGCCATATACAATAACATGGATGAACCAGAAGGACATTGTTCAAAATAAAATAAGTCAGTCACAGAAGAACAAATACTGCATGATTCCACTTATATGAGGTATCTAAAATAGTCAAAGTCAAAGAAGTAGAGAGTAAGATGGTGGTTAGGAGAGGCTGGAGGGAGGAAAAATGGGAGTTGTTGTTTAAAGAGTATAAAGTTTCAGTTATGCAAAATGATTAAGTTCTAGAGATCCGCTGTATAGCATAGCACCTATAGTTAACAATCCTGTGTTGGACACTTAAATTTTGTTAAGTGTGTAGATCTCAAGCTAACTTGTATTACCACAACAAAAATAAATTTAAAAAAAATTCAATTGGATTTGCAGAGTTGGAAAACAAATGAAATGTGTGAATGGGGAGAAAAGAAAAAGAACAAAATGAGATGAAAAGGAAACACTCTATTTCACTATTGCACAAGTCTGCATATGTCTCAAAACACTATTAACACTTTATAATGGAAATTGGTATATTTTTCATATATTCAAATTGGAAATGTTAGCAAAAAATAGTAATAGTAATAATAATAGTAATAATAATAGTAATAATATTGCCATCAAAGCAAAGTGAATGAATTTTTCTAGCTACCTCTCAGGACTTCTTAACAGTGTTTTCTTAGCTATATAAGGCTAGATTCACATGACTGATTTATTTCTTCATTCACTTTTTGTCTTCTTTGCTCTGAGGACTCCTTCTCCCCTCTCTGCATCTCTTCTCACTATTACTCTTGACTTTGTGGAGAAAGCACATGTGATCGTTTGAGATGGAAGAGAGAGGGAAGGCAGTTAGGAGATTCTGAAGGTTTTGCTTTGTTTCACCTTATATGTGGGATTTATAGTGGCATCTTTTACAAATTTGGTTCTGAGCTTTGTCAATGGACTAAAATTGTCCTTAATAGTACATGATGGGCTGTATTAAAAGGAGTAGCTCACAAAACTCCTTTTCTGTCATATCCTCTTTGGCCCACTCTACTGACTAGGGTGACATTTTCTTTTTCATTCTTTTCTTCCCCTTCTCCCCCCACCCCTCACCTTGAATGGAAGAGACATCTTTTCTGTCCTATTCTGGGCATAAATAGAAAAACTATGACTACAATTACTACTACTGTTACTGCTGCTATTGCTGCTACTACTACTACTATTACTAACACTGCTAGTACACATACAGATACCTTAGATAAACTTGGAGATTTAATAAGCAACAGACTACAACTGCAATATTGCACTATATAATTCTAACCACATTGGAAAAACCATAGAATCTTAAGAATCTTTACAAAATAATTGAATCAGCATATTCATTTAAAATTAACCATAGGGACAATATCACATTCAGATGGGGTTGGTTTAGGTAGGACCCTGACTGACATCAGAAGTAATATTCCTGGCTGTTCAAAAGTCATGTTTTGTAGAAGCATAAATTTTTTACAACACCTAGTAATAATAATGACAATAGCACTTTTATATGCCTGCCATTGTGCTAAGCAGTTGTATATAAATAAAGTTATTAATAATAACAATCACAATATGGGTGTTTACTATTTTTAATCTCTACTATGTAGATGAAAAACACTGAAACTCATCTAGATTAATGATCCTAACTAATAAGGTCTGAAGTAGAGCCCACAGAGGTAAAAAGCCTCAGAAGCAATAGGACACAGTCAATGTTCAGGATTATAATTTTTTAACAGGCCTTCCTCCAGGGTGAACCCCAAATGCTTTAAGCAGGGACCCAGCCTTTTCCAAATTTAATCAGCCAGTGTGCTTATGTCAAAGGCCCAGAAACAGAGCATAATTCTTCAGAATGAGAAGGCTGGCCAGATGTCAAGTTTTATTTATGTATTTATTTTCTTTCTATAATGAACATAAAGTGGTTATTGGGGTGTGGTGGTAAAAAAAAAAAAAATTGCCAGGTTTTCTTTTATCTACCCTCCATGCCGCTCCCACCCACTCTGTCCCATCATTGGATTTGTTAGTCATGTGTTACTCATGCAGTAGGCTAAAGATTGTTACCTAATTCAAGTTTCTTGTAAGTTATATGTTATCTGTGACTTTCTAGAACAATCCTGATGATAAAGATATGACTTTAGCCAACACATTGGGTTGACTCGTATTTCATACAGACCTTTCCATGACTTCGACTTCTTATAGATCTTTCTTTACCTGTGTTGCTGCATCGCCATCCTACTATGTAATGCTCTAAATCCCCTTTCAAGATGCCGAGACATCTGTGCAAGATGGAGCTTCAATAATATATGCAAACATTCCTGGTATAACTTTAGTGCCCCTTTGTGCCACTGTTCATCAGTTGGTTGGGGTTCTACATCTATCAAAGGCTATAAAAAGAAAATAGCAGACAGTTAAATTCTCCTCTCTTTTCTCATCCACTAATGCTTCAGGAGGTAATAAAATGGACATTTATTCTCAACTGCAGCTCAATTGAAATGTTAGGATGTTTTTGGTGACTTCTGAAGGGTAATGAAAATGAGTGCCACCTGTTTATGATTTCACATCAGGGAGATGGTACTTCTTAGATGAATTCTACTTAAAATGTCACATTATTCATTTGGTGATGGGTTGTTCTCTGGAAGAGCAGCTGATGCCTAGTTGCATGTGAGGATCATGGTTCACAAAATTCATTTGTTTCATCTGCTCTCATAGTTAATGTTTGACAGCCCAGTCTGTTTGGCCCAGGGGTCAGTGCATAGATGAAGGCCCAAATGAAGGAATTGGTTGCACTGTCAGCAGGCAAATTGTGTTAAGTAAGGAAGCCTTTTTTAACTCCTGCTCTTTCTCTTTCTCAACAAACGTTTGGTTAGGCTATCTGTAGATTTTCTTTATTCCTTTAGCTTATTTCACCACCTTCTCTGAGTTAGGGAATGACAGAGGAGGTGTACCTAGCTTTAATGGATACTTCTGTAATGCTGTTGTTCCTCATGTCTCTACATCTACTCAATCAAATCATCACTTACCAATAAACATGTTTCCTTTGGAGGTTTTGATACATAAAATAACAATAAACCAAAAACACAAAAGCAAAACATAATAACAAAACTTCCTCAAAGTAAACTATGACTTTCACAATTTTAGTCTCTAAAACGGGCCCTTGGAGCTTACTTTTAAAGTCTAATGCTGAATATTGATTCTTTGTCTTTGTCTTCCTCCTATGACAATAATTATCTCTGAGCCCTTGATGTTCAGGGAGGAATGAGAGAAAAGGGTAGCAGACAAGAAAGTTTGAAAAATGGCTTATTAATATACTTAAAATAATAGTTTCATACACTATTAATGAACACTCAGGCAAATCTTACATTTTTTTAAACTTTACCCTATGTCTATCATCAATTTAAACTACATGTCTATATATTACAATACTACATTCTCCAAAATTATTTTGCATCACTAGTTCAGTGTTTAATTTGTTTCCTATATTTTTAAATTTTTCTTCAATCCTGAATCTTATATTAGTAACCTGGGTGTAAATATCTGGAAGACCAGAGTTTACATAGAATCTTACATGAAAACACAGACTCTACTTACTGATCTTTAAAAACTATTCATCAACTTCTTGCTAGAATTTAGAGACACTGGAATTTTAAACTATGTATACTATAACAAATCATTTTTGGAAAACATTTATCAGGTACTAACCACCGTGTTTTCCCCAAAATAAGACCTACCCCGAAAATAAGCCCCAGTTAAGATTGTCAGCCAGATGGACACATTTCGTATGTTATGACAATGTTCCAGAAGAAGATGACATGACTATATTTGAATAAATGTAGATTGTTGCATATTAAAAAATAAGACATCCCCTGAAAATATTCCCTAATGCTTCTTTTGGAGTCAAAATTAATATAAAACCCAGTCTTATTTTTGGGGAAACACGGTCTGTGCCAGCATGGGCACTATGATACAATGGTAACCAGACCTGCAGCTTACACTGTGAGCTCTATGCTCAGGTATAAGGTGTTTTTGAAAAGTCGTAGGTGGCCCCTTCATAAGTTTGGAAGTTATATTACACTGGTGCACTGATGTATATAGTGAGCTAGAACAAAAATATTAAAATAAATGGTCCAACGCTACGATTTATTTCAAAGTGTAGAAGGGTTTTTACTATTCTGGGTAAAGTGCTAATTGGAAGGAGCTGCTACAACTGGGCCAAAGCAATGTCATGATGAATTAGGACCATAAACAAGTTTACTTATTCCCCAGTTTCATACACAAGCTGTACTATCTAGGCACTTGTGGCTTGAACTTTCTAATGTGATATGAATCCAATTTTCTTTACAAACAATGCCAAGATCTGCATTTAAACTTCAATATTTCAGCCAGCAATTTACATCTAAACACCAGAGAATAATCCACAGCAATTCAAAGTCAGGAAAGAGAAAACAGTTTAAATAATGAATGGATTTTTGCCAATCTACACCAACAGTGATTATCTCTGTTGGCCTCCTAAATATTTAACCTACTCGATTATGTTTCATTTGGTGCTGTAGCCACAGAATAAACTTAATGAAAAGCCAAATGATTAGGTGTGGGTTGTAACTATAAAGTAATTGTAATTATGGCACTTGTTCATTGTAAGACTTTTGAGAAATGTTACTGCAGTTTGTGTTTCTTTTAAAAGTAATAATTAGAATTTATATGCCATAACATAATGAATTTGGAAGATTTGGATAATGAATTATTTTTCTCCCACTTCTGAAAGGATGAGATTTCAGTCTTGTATAAGAATGACTTATTTTGGCCACATTCTGGTTGTATGAACCTAGGTAAATCACCTGCTTTATCTATGTCTTCATTTGTTCAATAAAAAAACAAGTATATATCACTTAGTTCTACTTTACTGTCACAGATACTAGGATGACTAAAGGTCATGGAAGAATAGGAGTTAATTGAGCTGTTATTGATCAGGAGTGTCACTAGAGCTAAAAAAAAAGAACAACAACAAAAAAAATAACCAAAAACTAACAAAACGTAAAGAGAGGCTCTCTGATGCCAAATTGGTTAATGTCTTCAGAGGAGCTCAGACAGCAAAATTTATACAATGGAGTCCTCTTTAAGTTATTACTCAGTATAAGTTAGAAATCCTAAAAAAATAGAAAATGGTGGTTTTGATATGATGTAAAGCAAATTATACTTTTGCTCTGTGTGCTCCTTCCCCAAAGCATATAACCCCAGTCTAACCATGAGAAAAATATCAGACAAACCAAATTGAGGGATATTTTGCAAAATGGCTGACAAACATTCCTCAAAACTGTCAAGCACATAAAAAATAATGAAGATCTGAGAAATTGTCACAGTCTGGAGAAGGCTGAGGAGACATGCCAACTACATGTAGTATTTGGATGGGATGCTGGAACACAAAAAGAATATTAGGTAAAAATTATAGAAATCTCAATAAAGTACTGACTTCGGATTATAATAATGTTTGAATGCTGGTTTATTAGTGTGACAAATGCACCATATCAATATTAACAATAATGAGAACTAAATTCAGGTATTTGGGAACTCTCCTCAATATTCTTGCAACTTTTCCATAAATGCAATATTATCTAAAATAAAAATTGATCAATGACTTAAGAAAAAAGTTAATGTGATTGGACAAAACAAGTTATCAAGCCATATCAATCACTACTATTGCCTCCATTTCCGTGCTAACTCTTGATAGATTAAGAACTGATCATCATAAAACACAGACTCTAGGCAGAGCCCTGTCCTGATGTAATAGGGAAATACTGACCTCAGAAGCATCCTTCTCCCATGGTGCTTTGTTCTTGCAATTAGCAACCTCAGCATATCACGTGAATGGCTATAAATTTCTCCCTCTATATAACCAATGTTCACAGATCATGAAGAATAAAAAAAAAAAAAAAATGTGGTTCCATGCCACAACTGCTTAGTCTCTTTTCCAGACCACTGCTGTATTTTGTGAAGTCAGAGGGCTCTCTATCCTCGAGAGGCTGTCAGCACGAATGTCATCTGTTTCCCTTTGTCATCATTCTAACATAAGCTTTCAAAATTACTGCCTAGAAAAGAAAAAAAAAACTGAACATATTTAATGATTTTCAATTTTTGTCAGTGTTCCTTTATGAGGACACATTTTGTGGAAGAAATGTTGAGGATGATACCAAATTTCGTGAACTCACATGCTTTAAAAAATGACACTCATTTAGAGTGTGAAAGAACTATCACATGTAAAGAGTATTTTCAACTGCAAAATTCTACAGTTTTGTTAAAAATAATCTAAAGTTAAAACTTCTTCCGATCCTGCCTGTTAGAAAAATTTACAAATTTGCTATTTGTTAGAAACATGAAGTTTGGTATGAAAAAATGCAGAAGGGACCTTGTGTTTATTCTTATGTTGGAATTTCAGAAAATTGTGGTTTTTATGTGAATAGCTTCCAAATTGACTTTTTAAGAATGATTTGTAGATAAATGTTTTGCTCCCTTTTATGAGATTTGGTAACATGGATCTGAAATGAGCCCCAAGGATGAATAAAAAGAAAACAGAGTGAGGTCATGGCCCTGATCATTGGTCAGAGGATCCTGCTACCATCTACCATTTTCTAGGCGTGTTTCACAAAAACATATTTTACTTACATTACTGTTGGGGGCTCCAGGACATTTGGGAACAATGATACATTAACTCCATGGTAGACTTCATCAAATTTGTCTCATAGTTTTATTTTTCAATATTAAGGTTCATACCAACTAGGAGATATCAAAAATACATCCATATAATGCTTTCAAAAATGCCTTACATTTGAATAGTACACAATAGATTATAAATCATTTTTATATACATAACTTGGTTCATTATTACAAAATCATCCAGTAAAATGATTCATACTATAATTTACACTTTACAGGTGAGGAAGTTAAATGAGTCCTTACCCTTCTATTGATAAGCCCTAATCCTCAATAGAAGCCCTTATCTTCTATTGAGAAAAAAAAGTTTCTCTAGCATTGTATCAGGCGCAGTGATTCTTACCTGGCCTCTACAGAATCACAAAAATTGACACATTCAAGAAACCCTGAAGCAACTGATACAAGTGAGTTAGTTATCAACATGCCAGAGAGCAAACGGTGTTTAAGGTGATGTCAACACATTTTATTTTCCCTTAAGTCTGTAAAAATGGGCACTCAATACATGATGAAAATCCAATATTTGAATAAGCAGAAAATTCTAACTTCCCTGTCCCTGCCTCCGCTTCTCCAAATAAAACAGTTAAGAGTGCTGATTGCATTATTGAAAATACCTTTTGACAAACGCTTTAAGAATTGCTGTTAATGGACAATCTTTGGATGAAGAATCCATGAAAATTATACTATTGAGGTTATTTAGTCTATTTCTGAGCTTGATAAATTTGTTTGGAGGGGGGTGTATAAAATTTCATGACCAAAGAAATAACTTTAGTATCTTATTGGCAAAAGCCTAGTGAATAAATCACAAATGCATGTGCTCAGTTCAATTTTGTTTTTAGTTTTGAAATTCAAGAAATATAATCATGGAATTGCTTCTCTGGACCTCAGTTCTGGAACAGGATATAAATACAGAGTAGCAGGAAAGCACTATCGATGAAGCTAGGGAAACTTCTTTGAAATGTTCCTGTGTCATATCTTACCACATAAAATAAATGCAGCAGAATCCTGTATCATTTTACAAATCATTGACTCTATACCCCTAAAATTTTCTAAAGGCCAAAGTTAAAAAATACAGCAAACACCATTCCCATATTTATTACATAACAACTGAATAATAATCACACCTCACAATTTTGTGTTATTGTAATTTTTACATCTCAAATGTGTATCTAATTAACGGAGACTCTTGTTCTAATCCTGGAAATTTTAAGTAAAACTTTAATTTGTTTATATCCTGATTTGTTTCTGGTCCTTACTTTAATGTAAATTATTTAATTAATTGTGTGACATTGACTAAGTTACTTGTTCACTTACAAACTCATTTGGTATATGAAGACATACTGTCACCGTATAGTCTTGTTTCATAAAAAATAATGCTATCCTTGTTGCAAAGATAAGAGCAAGACTCCCGCATTATGCTGATTTCTTATCACTCTCTCCATATCTATTCTTTGAGAACTTTCTCCCTAGACTTCATATCCTTGTTGTCATTTACCACATGGTAGTTTAGCACATGATGCATCCTTTTTTCCCTGCCTCCTACTTTAGGAAAGGGATTAATGTCACCTGCAAATGTTCATGCAAATCTCATCTCTAGCCATTTTTCTCTAGACCACTATGTTTTAAAGTGAGATCTACTAAACTCAAGTTCTGTAGAGCGTAACTGGGGGGAAACGCTGTATTAACACTGTGAAAAAGGCTCTTAAAAAAAAGACAGAAATAAAAGAAACTTTGGGTTTTCTCAGACCCTTTAATAATGCATGCTACATTTTGAATCAGAAAGAGAGTATAGAGGAGTAATTTCCCCCAAATCATTTGAATGTCTAAACTGTTTCAAGTAGCATATTTTAGGACTAGGGTTCCATAGAAGATGTTTTGAAATAGTGCTTTATGTCAGTGGTTCTCAATCTTAGCTGCTGATTGGAATCACTTTAGCAATTTTAAAATCACTGATCCTGTTCCCACTCCCACAAGTTCTGATGTAGTTGGGAAGCAGTGTGATTGAGTATCAGAATTTTTAAAATCTTTGCTAATCATTCTCCTGTGCGTTAAAGACAGAACTACATCTCAAAATCTATTTTCTCATTTTTCCCTTCAGATTCAGGGAAAAAAAAAAAAAAAAAAAAGAAAGAAAAAACCTTCTAAACTTTACTGTGTCTCCTGCACCCAGGCATCATCCCTTCTCAGCCTCTTTATTTTCAAAACAAACTGCCTTAAATTTCAGCACCAAATGTTGGAGAATCACAGATTTTTGACAGGTAATTCCACAGGACAGAATCAAGAAGTCTCTTTCCACTGAGTACCCTTTTCTTCCTTTCTGCGGGTCGAAGGTGGTGTTACTACCTTATTCTTTACTGAATCCTCTGTTTTTGTAAGCTTATGCAATTCTGTCCCATCATATAAAAATCTTTGTTCCCTTGCTCTACCAAACTTTTGAGAGGTATGTGCTTTCTCTGTCTCCATTTAGTCACTTTCTTTAATCCTTGGTTTCCCTTTCTAATTTTATTTCCAATAATTTCTCTTATTCAAACATATGTTGTTGCATTGCCTCCATATTTTCTCTTCCTGTTCATTGTTTATTACATTAGTATATTTTGATCATGACTTTTCCTTGACATCTTTTTTGAAAACTTTTGAAATTTTTTTTTAACTTCTACAACCTATTTCTGTTGTTTCTTAACAGTTTTACTAATTGTGGGTGTTCATTAAAAAGAAAGCTTTTCGTCCATCAACACTTGCATATAAATATTGGAGTGCACTAGAATCCTTCTATGTCATACTTATGTTTCCATTGGAATATAATTTCCCTTTCTTTTCCACAAGGTAGATTATAGGAATAAACATTTTTAGTCTCTCTTTCCATCTAATTAATTCGGTCTATTCACAAGCAGATAAGAGTTTACTTTTATTATTGAGCATCTGACATTTATTCTAGGAGTGGCAGATTGCCACATTGAGAAAACAGTGCATGCTCATCTCTTCCTCCTTCGTGCTCCACCTACTGCCAGCAGTTACATGATGAAGTAGGTCTATAATCTTCAAAGTCATCAATATCTCTGCTCTCAGTTTTTTTCACCAATCATCACCAAGCTCTAAATATCGGGAGATAGTAAGAAGCTCCCTACTTTGATTGTTGATCCAAGCTGCACTCTCCAATTTAACTTGATCAGATAGCCTTATTCTTCCAGAGTAATGAGCTATTGGGTACTTGTCTGACCAGTTAGCAAAACTAACACATTGATCCCCAATTTATATCCAATCCAGTCCTAGTTCATTGGGTCTATTTTTTATTGGTTATAATCCAAAGCAGGGAGAAATGAGCATCCGGCTGACTTCTATATCTCCCTCTACCACTACACAATACTGAGGGATTGACAAGAAATCTTTATAAATAAATTCAGACACTGATTTGGGTTTAATCAAACTACTGTATAGGGCATCAGGCTTTGGGTGCAATAGCTATAATCAGCTTTAGCAGTCCTAGGCCCAGCAAGAAATAAACTGTACATTTTAGTAGCTTATACTGTGACCACAGATGTTAAGTATAGGCCTGGATGTTCTGGATGCTATATTTTCAGGAAATGTTTTCGTTAATTTCTAGGTAAGTCTTACCTCAAAGCAAGCAGAATGTTCCTATGTAGACTTTTTAGGAATAGTTGGCTAGAGATTTGTTTAGTTTGTTTTGTATTCTCCCCTTTTATTATGTCTTCACAAGGACGTAGACAATTATTCTCAATCACGTGTACATGGTTTACATTTTGTTCTGTTTATTTTATACGCTCTGATTATAGTTATTTAATTCAGAGTTAATTCAGAGATCTAGACTGTAGACTGATTATGCTAAAATAGTAAATCCTGTTAATTAGCAGATGAAAATGAATGAGGATCCTTATTATATGGAAATATGTCAATTTCTTAGATTGAAGTAGAGAACAAATTCAATGTAATCTACAAAAATAAAGTCTAGGAAGAAAATTAAAAATATTTAAATCAAGATCTTCTAGGTGGCAAGTTTATTCAGTAAAGAATGAATGTTATCAGGTGCAGTCCAAAAACAGTCTTGCCATCGAAAGAGGCACGTGGAAAAGAGAAAGAAAAGTGAAATAAGACACATATTTTGCATGATGGAAGGAGGTGATTTTGTCTTGAGAAAGACTAAGATCTTAGAGACCAGGTTTTCTATCTGTCTATCTACCTATCTATTGATTGATCAATCAATTGATTAATCTTTCACCTATGTATAGAATGGGGAAATGAGGTCTACTTTATAGATGAAATTAAGAAGAAAAGGAGTTAATTGAACTGTTATTGATTAGGAGTGTCACAAAAGCTAAAAACAAACAAACAAACAAATAAAAACTATAAAAAAACATAAAGAGAAGATCTCTGATGCCAAGTTTATTAATGCCTTCAGAAGAGCTGAGACTACAAAAGGTATAAAGTGGAGTCCTCTTTAAGCTATTAATCGGAAATTAATTATAAAAGCAAGTAAGAAACAGCTACTTAATGATTAAATTAACTACAAGATGGCTCAACATTTGGATACATTTGAATTAAATAGACCTTGAAAATCAATGTGTAATACTTTTACAATTATTAAATATGTTTTAAAGTAATAGAGTTGTTCTGAGGGGTTAACCTGGGAAATTTAAATATGTTCTAAATAAAATCATAGAGAGATGGAAAAATAAATACAAATCAAGTATTCATAGGAGAGAAGGTGACCAGAATTTACTTGAATGGTGCAATGCTTTTTAAAAGATTTAAGACTCATTGTATTTATGTCTCATTATAGGAGACTCTAAAGGACAAAACCTGAAAGCAAAACATAAGATAAAGTTTGGACCTGAAAGCAAGAGGAAGGAGTGCCTCCAGGTCCAGTGAAAAATGAGGGTGGAGTTGAGAACGAAAGGACCAAACTAAGTAGTTTAAAATCATAAACAGAAAGCTGGAGTTATTTACAATGGGGGGGAGGGGGAAGGAAGAGAATCATTACGATTATAGTTAATTATTTGAGAAAGAGATGTACAAAGAGAGTACTGTGTTTCCCCGAAAATGAGACCTAGCTGGGCAATCAGCTCTAATGAGTCATTTGAAGCAAAAATTAATATAAGACCCAGTCTTGTTTTACTATAAAATAAGACCAGATCTATAATATAATATAATATAATATAATATAATATAATATAATATAATATAATATAATACTGGGTCTTATATTAATTTTTGCTCCAAAAGACGCATTAGAGCTGATTGTCCGGTTAGGTCTTATTTTCGGGGAAACACGGTATGTTTTGGGTAAAAAATTCAATAATTAGGGTAGACCAAAATTTGAGGGATGATGACATGTCACAGATGACTTGTCTTCTAATGGCATACATTAAGGCAGCATCAACAGTTGTTTCAATTCAGCAGTTACCAATGGGGGAAGAAATAACCCATTCATTAAAAAACAAAAACAAAAACAACAACAAAAAACGCACAAAAAAACATTAAATAACAGGAAACAGAAACTGCAAGTATGGAGATAAGTAATTAAATAAAATGTATTATAATCACTCTAGGCATGAGGAAGAGCAGGATATTTTGTCTGTGAAAAATGCATCGTTTTGGTACATTTGTGGTAACATGTAAAATTGAAAAATTTACATTGTGGTAACAGATGTAAAAAATGCTTAAAAAATGATGGTGGTATGTAAACAGGCAACAATTTGAAAGGGCTACAAATGGCCAAATCTCAGACAATGTAAACAATAACTATCCATGACATCATTCTAATATGAATAGAATAAAATAAATACCCATAATACTATTATAAATAATTGACTTGAGAGGAGAAAACTTCTTTATAATAGAATTTCAATTTAATATAGAATGTCAGAAACAGAAAAGGGTCTTCTGACAAACCATATAGTAATCTTTGTTTCAAACAAGAATCATCACTGTATTCTAAAATTAGTGAGCAAAAATATTATGATAAATAGGATATTTCATAGTCTCAAAATATCATCCCACAATGTACTTATTAATAACAAGTATTAATAATAATAACAGAAGGAAAAATAGTAACTTTACAGTAGAGAACCAGACACACATCACCTTCACCAAATTATTAAAGTCAGCATCACTAATAATAATGCATATTAATATGATGTGCCACCTGATGAGATGTGGGGAGGTCACAACTCAGATCATTACTCTTTGGCATTCTTGTTAAAAATACATGACTGGAATTTAGTCATGAGGAAAAATTAGCCCAACTCAAATTGTGGGACATTCTACAAAATAATTGTACAGTATTCTTTAAAAATGTCAATGCCATGAAAGATGGAGAAAGACTGAGGAAATGCTTCAATTCGAGGATAACTAAATACAATGTGGGATCCTGGATTAGATTCAGGACCAGCAAAGAACATTTGCAAAATAGTAAAATTTGAAAAAGTTCTGTAGTTTAGTTAATTCAATTATATTAATTTTATGTCTTTGTTTAGATAATTGCTCTGTTGTTATATAAGATGTTAACATTTAAGGAAGTCAAATGACAAGAATATAAGGATTCTTTATACAATTTTTTGCAACATTTTGAAGTCTGAAATTAATGTTAAAAATACAAATATAAAATTAATAGGTATCTTTTTGGACTATCAATGCACCCAGAATCCATTTCAAGAAACCAAAAAGAAAAGATGACAGAAGTTTGATATCAGAGATCAGAGATTTTTCAACATAGTGATTGAAAATACTTGCAAATTTATATTTATTTTCACATGAAAGTATATTTACTATTTATATTCTCTAGTTAAGAGTACTTCTTTTTCAGTGTAATTTTATTCTAAAAATTAATTTGCCGTCAGGCGTCCTGAGCCTGTGAGTCTGTGGTAAGTCCAATTGAAGTGTTATAAAAGCTGTTTAATTAAAATTTGATTTTAGAAAATAAAATAGTTTGTATGTACTGTTGTATGTACTGTTTGTATGTACTGTTTGTATAGTTTGTATGTACTGTTGAAACCTCTTATCACTAACTCTTATCAAGCCTTTAGATGTTTTGCATAAAGCTGGGGAATTTATGAATCCATACATCTGGCAAAATTAGCTGAAAAATAATTGGGTCTTACAGAAATATCATCAACTCTTCTACCCCTAACATTAACATAAGATATTTATCAGAAGAAATTATAAATCTAAACGTAATAAATGTTTTCCTTAGTTGAACTGGTTCACGCTGAGCCATGTTTGATGTAAGCATTAAAAAGTTAGTTTTCCAATTCCTTTCGACTTTGCCTGAGTATCTTTGGGGCTTGTTTCATGCTTTCATGATAACTTGGCTATTGTTTTCATAATAAATTTCTAATAAATTTTCTTGTGATACGACTGATAGTAGAAAAAAAATCACTTATTTTTTATATGAATAATGTTAAGAATTTTGTGTCAAGAGCAAATTACATGCATTCAATATACAATTTCTTAAATTCGAACTTACTTCACATGCTAACTCTTTTGAAGATGACTTATGGCCAGATTTAATAATAGCTATTTAATTTATATATTGTTTATGGCATAATGGCAATTGTATTCCCGTCTCCATTAAAACAGTGGCATACTTATATTTATTCATTTCAACTTATCATCTGTGTCAATGTATTTTTTACTCATATCTTCTGGTTTTACATAGAACACTGCCAGGTTAACATATATAACTTTATCCTTCAGGATTGTCTTTTGCTGCAAGTAATAGAAAACCCTGTACAAGTGACTAACACAGCTATGGGCTTTATCTGAATCATGCAAAAAAGAAGTTCAGAAGTACACAGTATGAGGTTCATATTGTAGCTAATAATGAGAAATAGATTCTTCCTGTCCACATCTTTTGTATGTGAATTTTATCATCAGGTGGCAAAAAACCTGTTTGTACCTGTAAGCATTGAATATGCACTCCAGTCAGGAGAAAGAGAATATAAGAAAAGGGCAAAAACAGAAGATTTCTCTCTTTGCTCTTAAGATTTTGTCTTTGTATTTTAGAGGGAGTATCCTTCCCAAAGATTTTCACCTTTAACTCCAAGACAGTCTACAATAGAAGAAGGAAAGAGTAAGGGGAGTGGCTTTGGATATCCTATGGATTTGTTCAATGGATACACTAAAGCTATTTCCCAGAGGCAAACTCAATAAGATCCGTTAAAATCCTATTTCTACCACCACTGAGTCTACTCTAGAAATCTGAAGATTGTGTAAACCATTCATTATCAGCTTGTAAGTTTTTCGATACATAAAAATCACAATTTTGCTAAGAGATAAATTTGAGTCATGACATACTCTAAAGCTGTTAGGTAGGTCTTTACTCCTTCCTTGAATTCAAGTATTTATTGAGAATCTGCTTTGGGTCAGCACTGTAACAGATACTGGGGACAGAGAAGAGAGCATATATTTTGCATAATTATGAAATTGATTATTTAAATATAATTGTGAAAGGTGCTGTGAAAGTCAGTTTTAGGGTTCCGTGATAGACTATAACTTTGGGAACTTGATTTGAACTGGAGAATCATAAGAGGCTTATCTGAAAAAAAAAATGCACTACCTGGGTTATGAGTGATAATAGCAATTTATGAGGCAAAGTGAGAAAGAGAGGAGCTTTGTAGACAAAAAAAGTAACAATTTAAGAATGCTTTGAGATGGGGAAAGAAAATGGAGTATTAGAGAAACTGAGGGAAGGCCAGTGTATGCAGAGTAGAAAATGATGGGAAGAAGTAAAGACTGATCATTCAAGATAGTGCAGGCCATGTAAAGATTTATCCCTTTTTATAAAAAAAGACTAAAAAGCTATTGGAAGGTTTTCAGCAAAGGAATCATAATATTAGATTTACACACACCTTTGGGAGTGCTAGAGAAATAAAAGTTCACAACAACAACTTCTAGAAATTATGCCTCAGTGGTGCTTACCTGAAAGCCACCACGAATCACAGAATTGTAGAGGAAAATGCTGGAGACAGTCCTAACCTTCTGAGAGAATGAAGCTGGGAAATTTAGCTTCACCAGTCTGGAGGCAATGTGAAGCTCTGGGCACACAAGACGGGCACTACTGCTACAGATTTTAATTGTCTGCATCCTTGAAGGAGATTATGCTTAAGAATTTGACTTCTGCCAATGAGTGAGTCTGTCTGAAGTGTCACCAGGAAACAATGACTTCTTTTCTTCGGTCTTACAAATTTCACTTGAATTTTTCTTAATTAAAGGCTCTAAATCAGCAACAAGGCATGAGAGGGGATTCTATAAAATTGAGTTCTATGATTCTCCTCATTGATGTAGATGAGAGCTGACTATGATAATTAGGTAAAAATTCGTTAGTTATTATGCATGATACATTTGCTTATTATATTTTATTTAATTAATATTTATTTAATGCTGGGTACATTGACTTCTTGACTCAGAGTTTGATAAACACTGGCTTAATGAGTGTAATTAACTGATTATGCAAAAACAGAAATTTCAGTGTGCTTTAATCTTCATATACTTTATATATCATCTTATAAAACTCTTGTGAAATAAGAAAGGTCTTTGGTTTCTTTTCAAAATGTGGCCCCAAGAAGACAGCTACTTGTATTGATGATGGAAATGAAACAATTAATAATAATAAAGAATAATAAAGAATGAGGTGGATGAGGAGAAGGTAGAAGAAGAGGGAGATGACTAAGTAATTGATGAGTTTTAACTTCTCACCTCCGAAGGTATTTCATTTGTCTGTTTTAAATAAATTAAAGAATGGAAAAGTCAGCCCCTGTGGCTATGTCTATGATGTCAGTGAAGACACCATCCAAACCATAGGCAATTAAAAAAATGGGATTCATAAAATGGTAGAAGTCAGAGCTCCAGAAAATGCACATGTCTCATTAAAGATATAAATTTGGTTTAAGTTGAAAGCTTAGATAACTTGTTTTATAGCACTTAAAAATTTCCCATGTGACTCAAAATAAAAATTTTAAATAGAAAACCAAGGTCATCTACAATTTTTTGTTTGTTTGTTTTATGGCTCATTAGGTAATACATTCACTAATGCAATTATGGAATAATGATGTTTGCTCTATTGGACAGCATGAAAATTTTGTGAAGCATTTTTCTATTTTTGAAGTTGAAGTTAACAAGTGAGATGGCTTCAGCTTTCTGGCATTACCTGCAATGCATTTCTTCATAATCTGGAAGAAAGTTTGGATTTGAACAAGTGTAAAAACACATTTCTGAAGCAAAAAAATAAAATGGCCTTCAGGTGTTTCTCAAGATTGAGTCTCACATGTTTATATAAGCTTTATTGGTATGAAAGTTTTGTCCAAAAACCTGTGAATAAAAATGCCTTCAATGGAAGAATAAAATATGTTGGCCACATTTTAACAATTTGATTAAGGTAATGAGTTAATTTTATAGTTGTATTTTAACAGGGAAAGAGAAACATACTATCTCCCCGTACCGATTATTTACTCTTTCTTTTTCTCTCTTTGTTTTTCATGCTCTAGATGTTACTGTCTTCCACTTAGATTCATGTTTTCATATTCCCATAGGCTTATTTCTCTCAAGAATTATCTATACACCTTTTCTGGGGGCACATCCCACAGGGATGGTAGAGATGACATTCTTTAGTGTTGTATTCCTTTTTTAATCTATCACCTACCTGAGGAAATTGCGCCTAGTACCCAATAAAATACCAATCTTCCACATCTGATTTTAAAGTAAAAGAGGTTAAGAAATAGTTTAACATTATATTTATCATAATTTTTGTGGGGGAAACAATATTTTCATCATACAAACTATTATGCATCCATGTATTTCTAAGAACAATACAGTTTAATGCTTTTGGTTAATAATAATATTTACTCAGCATTTGCTATGTTCTGGGAACATATTACTTAAATTATTTCATGTAATCATCACCACACAAACCATACTAGAATTCCTATTTACAGATAATGTAATAGACACAGATAAATTAATAACTTGTTAAGTTTTGACCACCCTCTGTCATCTCTCTTCTTCTATCATCCCTTTTAAAATTTCTTCAATTCTTCCCTTTCCTCCAGGGCAAAAAAAACAACAAAAAAATTGTATCTCTTTATTTCCTTATCAATCAGTTTCCCTGATGCTTTACTGGCAGCCACCTCTCAGGCATTCAGGTATCAGTTTCTCTTAATTACTCATTAAAGAACTTCTGTAAACAAAGAGAGTTCACTCCCCAAGATGAACTCTGGAATCCAGTTACCAATATTGTTTACATTATAGTGCTCAAAACACAGATTAATAGAAAAAGGTAAACTATCCAATGATTTAACCAATTCATAAAAGTTTTAACCCACTCAGAGTAAAACGTTTAGATGCAAATTATAATGAAATACAAAAGGTCAAAAGTACTTTCTTTAGGAAAGGGTATTTTTAGGAAAGGCCTCACTAGCTCTGGAACTCTGCCATTAGCTATAACTACCATCTAGTTCTCTTTTCAGTTATGTCTTTAGAGACTCAGGCCATGCCCCTAATATGGCCATTAAATTATATAAAAACAGATTTTTAAAGGTGTACATTGTGATAATTTGATATATGCATACATTGTGAAATGATTACCTCACAATCAATTAATTAATTCATCCGTCACTTCACATAGTTACTTTTCTTTTTTTCTTTTTTGCTGAGAACACTTAAGATTTACTCTTGTGGAAAATACAATATTATTAAGTATAGTCACCATGCCCTACATTAGATTTAGTGATGTGATTTTGGACTCAGGGCCTTCCTCAGGTTCCTCCCCCCCTATCCACTTGCTGAGTCACTGTATTTTTCCATTGACAATCCCATTTACTTTGTAATTTTTTCCCCTTGATTTTGTTTTTGGGGTTTAAATTCCTAACCTGAATTAAACAATCAAGTTTTTTGATAAGGATTCTTACCTGGATTGGCTTTTCAATTAATACCATGGAATTGATGGTCTGCTTTTGGAAAATTTCCTAATAGCCCTCAGAGACCCTGATTTTTGCTACTCTAGATATCTATTTCCCGGTCTCTAGGTTGCATAGCTTTGGATAAGAGACCACTGACCATTTCTTCTCCTTGATAGGCCCCTTCTCTGTCTTCCATTCTTAGTCTACTCCTCTTCATTCTGCACATAGTAATTGGGCAATTTCAGTCCCTTTTACGATTTTGAATTCTATGTGTGTGCTAATGACTCTCAGATCTGTATCTCCAGCCCTTTTAATTTCAGCTTATATATCCAATTGTCTGTTGCAAATATTCAACTGGATTGTTTAGGCATTCATCCTTCATCAAGATTCTGATCAGGCCTCAGCTTTGAGGAGAAGCCTTTATTCAACCCTGAAATTTTATTAACTGCCCTCTACTGTACTCCTATTATGTCTTATGGACATCTTTTTCAATATTTCCTGTAATGAGTCATGGTTATCTGTTCTACCTGTTAATCTCCTGCTGGACTGAAAGTTCTCTGGTGGGGGTGGGGGTGGGGGGGGCAGAAACTTGGACCGAATCAGCTTTGCATTTCCATCATCAGGTAGAGTTTCTGCAACATTTTGGGTGATAGATAAATGTAAGTAGTTTTTCAAAAAGTTCAGGCCCTTCAACTATGGACTAGTTTTACTTGGAAAATAATGCATGTTGCAGTAAATTTTAGGAAACTACTTTTCCTGGATTATGCATAAGATTGACAGTTGAATTTTATAACCTTTAAAATCACTCCATGCCTGAAACTTTATAAATCTACGATCCTGTAATGCTTTGAAAGAAATTACATAAGAAGGAAAAGTTAACTTTTTTGGCACATGGTCCAAAGTTTCTAATTAATCATTTTGCTAGTACTAAATGCACTGCTTAATTGCTCAGAAATGAAATTGCATTAACACTACCAAAAGCTATTGAAAACTGGCACAAACACCATTAACAGATGAAGTATCATTGAAATTAAATGCTTCATTTATTTCATTATTTTAAAGTCATCACATGAATTTAGAGTAAATGAGCACAGAACTTATGAAAATTCACTTTTGGCAAGTATTTGGGTCTTCTAGGGACAGGATCTGAGTACAGTAATTCTGAAACAATGCGGAGTAACCTCCAACTTGGCTGTAACCTTATTGCGTTTTACCATACTGATAAAGCATGATGTTTGAGCTCATTGTAAATTGAGAAAAGTGAGGTCATAGCAAGGAAATGACAGTCATAGCAAGTTCATGTCATTTTATTTATTTGTTTGTTTGTTTGTTTGTTTGTTTATGACTGTTTCTCTTCTGCTGTTTGTTTCTGAAAGGATTTTGTGTGACCCATAGAGCCACACTGACCCATAGAGCCACAAAGGAGACCATGCCCTTGTGCTTTTCTACACACGAGTGTTTTTCATGTGTATGGGTGGGGAGGAAGTGAGTATTATGCAGTGGAAATATTAGGTGCAGACAGCACAGAGAATAAACCGGTGGATAGATAAGATGATCTGAGTTTGACGTTTTAAAAGAAGGTTATTGTTTGTTTTTATAATTTAGCTTCTTGTTTTCCTCTATCCACACTCAGCAATGTAAAATATTGGCTCCCAATAACACTAGAAATGTAACAGAGAGAGAGCTCCCACACTAAACGTAAAGAGCAAAGGTCTAGGCTCTCAGAAACATTTATCGACCCTCAAATTGCCTCAGAGTTTAATTGCCTTGAACATGTAACTACTTCAACTCTAGGGCCATTTTACAGGTTCTTATGGATTTCAAGAGCACCCAGGTAATTGTGACTTCCAGTATGCTATACATCTGAAGCTGAAGTAGAATAATATTGAATGTCAATTATAAATATATATAATATATTCATTCATGGGATGTGGAGTACAGCATAGTGAAGACAGTGAATGGTATTGTAACAGTGGTATTGTAGCAGTTATACATGATGTTATAGGGGTAGTAGATTGGGGGGATTATCACTTTGTGAGGGGTGTAAATGTCTAACTATTACATGTTTTGTACACCTGAAACTAATAAAAAAAATTATCAACAGAAATAACAATAAAAAATAAAATAAAAATGATGTAATCTTCTGAAGCTACAAGGTTTGAACTTTGTTCAAAGTTAGTTCTGGAACAAGCAGGCAGGCCCTGAGCCCAGTAAAACTCCACATAATGAGGGCAGGAGTACCCAAACCCTCGTAACCCTTATAAAGATTATGAAGATTCCTCATTTTCTCATTTTCATCTTCCTTTGGTTTCTACCTTCTCCTTCTTAGAGAATTTGACTAATACAAATTGTCATATAGGGATAAATACTGGAGTTGACTTCTCAGCTGATAGAAAATATATACTGAAGCACTATCTTTAGATATTGAGAGGTCAGTGTCATAGATGAAGTTGATTACCTTCTGAAAGACTAAATATTTGTTTAATATGTTTTTTTTAGTTCATTATTTTCATATGGGTCTCAATTTTTTCTGTCTGACTTATTTCGCTTAGCATAATAATCTGAAGATCCATCTGTGTTGTCACAAATAGCATTATTTCATCTTTTTATGGCAGAGTAGTATTCCATTGTGTATATGTACCACATCTTGTTTATTCAATCATCTATCAAAGGATACTTTGGTTCTTTCCGTGTCTTGGTCACCATAAATAAAGCTGCAATGAACATCAGAGCACATACATCTTTATGGATAAATGTTTCCAGATTTTTTTGGTAGATACCCATGAGAAAGATTACTGGGTCATATGGTAATTCCATTCTTAATTTTTTGAGGAATCTCCACACTGCCTTCCACAGTGGCTGCACCAATCTGCATTCCCACCAAGAGTGTATGAGAGTACTTTTTTCTCCACAGCCTCTCCAACATTTGTTATTATTTGTCTTGTTGATGACAGCCGTTCTAACTGGTGTGAGGTGATATCTCATACAATAAACTGCAAAGAAGAAAACATCGGTACTAAACTTATAGACCTAGGGCTAAAGGGAATTTTATGAATTTTAACTCAAAGGCAAGGGAAGTAAAAGCTAAAATAAATGAATGAGACTACATCAAAATAAAAAACTTCTACACAGAAAAAGAAACCATAGACTAAAAAGGGGCAACTAACTGAATGGGAGGTTTTTGCAAACAACATCTCTGATAAGGGGCTAATATCCCAAATATATAAGGAACTCATACAGCTCAACAACAACAACAACAAAACAAATAATGCAATTAAAAAGTGGGCAGAGGACTTGAATAGACATTTCTCCAAAGAGGACATACAGATGGCCAATAGACATATGAAAAGATTCTCAACATCACTAATCATCAGAGAAGTGCAAGTGAATGTGTATTTTATGGCCCAGAATTTGGTCTACTCTGGTGAGTTTCCTTCAAGCCACAGAAGAATGTGTGTTCTGCTTTAGTTGGATGAAATACCTATACATGACAATTATATCGGTTTGATTGTTATTGCTGGCCAGGTCATATTTATGCTTATTGAATTTCTGCCTGCATGCTTTATCAATTAATAATAGTGGATTTGTCCTGTTTATTCTTGGATATCTATCAGTTTTTGCCTCATGTATTTTTACACTTTATTGTAGGTACATATACAGAGGGCATCAAAAATGTATACACATTTTAAGAAAGGAAAAAAATACTAAAATTGTAATATTTCATGTATACTGATAACAAAAGATGAATACAAGTAATGTTCACGTTTGACTTCTGCGATTACAAGAGCTGCTCAAAGTGACCTTTTTTATGTAGTCTGACAGTTTATCTTTTAATTGATGCATTTAGAACATTCACATTTAAATTGATATTATTAATATATCTGAATCAATATAAACCACGTCTGTAACTGTTTTCTATTTGTTGCCAGAGTCTTCTTTCTCTAATGTCTCTGGTTTAATTGAATATTTTACATGATTCCATTTTATCTTTTCTCTTAGCATATTAATTATAGTCCTTCAAAAAATAATGGTTGCCGTAGAGTTTACCATATACATTTTAAGGTAATCTGATTCCACTTTCGAAAAATACTATCCCACTGCATGAATAGTATAGATACCTTATAACAGAGTGTTCAAAATTCCTCTCACTGTACTTTATGACATTGCTGTCATTTTTTTCACTTATTCATATACTATAATGACTTAATAAGTTGCCCAAACTTCCCCTTGTTCTGCAGGAATACTATTCATCTTCAAATATCATAAATCTCTTTGTATTCAGATTCTTCCACTTGATGAACTATTTCCACTTGTGCACTCCCTGCGTCCTCTTATCCTGGTGTAGTATTCATACTTCAACTTTCAGCTTAAATTTCTTTCCCTTAAGTATCAGGCAGCTTCCCTGATTCTCCAATCTAACCTAGATCACCCTGTTATTTACAATCATAGGACTTTCTTATTTCTACCTCTATTATAATTATTGAGATTATAATCAATTAAGCAGTTATTTAAGGTCTATATCTATCACTAGGATAGAATATCTGTAACAGCAATTATCATTTCTCTCTTGTTAGTTGCTTATCCCAGCATTGGTCTGGCACTTATTAAGTACTGAAAAAATCTTTATTAAATAAATAAATGTTGAGGGATTACTTACAGTTTAAAATGTTTAGAAAATAGTATTTTCTATATTGGAATATTTCTTTGAGTATCCAGTATGCTAAACCTCTGTTAAAGAATAAAATTATTGGAAATTCTTCAAATAATTTAACCAGAAAACTCTTTTCAAGAACATATAATAAGAGCTGACCATGCACTATTGTAAAGTATAACTTTAGAGAAATGCTCTGTTAGTCAATAAATTATCCTTAAGCAGATCTAAATTAGGAATGGGCTAACACAGCCTATAAGCCAAATATTGCCCACCACCTCTTTTGTACAATCTATGAGTTAAGAATCATTTTTACATTTCTAAATGATAAAAAAAATTCTAAAAATGAGTATTTCATTACATGCTTAAATTATGTGACATTTAAATTTCAGTGTCCACAAATAAAGACTTTGGAACACAAAAATTTCCATTCATTAGTTATTGTCTATTGCTGTTTTTTTGTGTGTTACAACAGCCAAGTTCAGTAGTTATGACAAGAGACTATATGGTTCATAAGTCTAAAATATTTATTATCTGGCCTTTAACCAAAAAAAAGGTTATCAACCCCTGGTCTAAGCTGTAAATAAAGATGAGGTGTTTGAGGGATATTATCCAGTTCTGATGTCACTACCACTCAACATCACTATTCCAACTGGGAATAAAAAATAGGCTTGGGCAAAATTAATGTATTTTATGGAAAATTAAAGTATGTAAAATGGTATGTAGAAAGAGTACATTTCTTATACTTATATGACCCAAGTTTGAGTCCTAGTTTTCCCCAAAACTTTATGATTTGGGGGAAGATACAGAACTTTTCTTTTCTTGATTTTTCACTGTCTTGAATTCATCTGAATATTCGTTACATAGAAATGAAGTCATACATTCAGAAAAAAATAGGCTTATTATAAGTAAGTCACTGTAACAGTCCTAAGTCGTGTTTGTCTTTCACAAAAATATGAAACAAATATCCTTACTAAAGTTTCTATTTGGGACAAAGATTCCCATGCTGTCAGTCTGGAAGTGTAGAGCAGTCCCTCATGTTTTTTTCCTATGGTTAACTGTAAGCCTGGACAATGGCAGTGGTTTTCAGCCATGTTGACTTTCAAATACCTCGCCCATAAAATGCTAGTAAGGTTATTGTAGTAGCTGTGGTTATTGGACTCATTCCTAGCTTTGGGCTACTTTAGCCAAAGAAATGCCAACAAGTCTGCAGTAAACAGGAATGATGGTGTCTACTGCATCTTTCATTTGTTTGTTTCTTGTTCCGTATTTGTTGCTGTTTTTGTCTTTTTCTATTACATCTGACTATGATGTTTTAGAGATTGTTTTATTTGTAAAGGGGGAGAGGTAGTGCATGTGTGTAGATGGGCTTGAGGGTATTTACTCATAAAATAGAAAACATTTTCAGTGAAGCCAAATTATATGGTGAATAAAAGGCTTTAACTGAGCCATCACCTAGTTCACATCTGCTTGTGCCTCACGTGACCTAAACGATGTCCCTTCCCAATTTCTGAGTTTTTCTCACAGGCAAAATACAATCCTAGGGACATATATGTAAGAGCTCTTCTTACTCTGATTTTAAACTACAAAACAAAAGAACAGTGGTAGGATAAGAGATTATTGTGTTGTGATTTTTGAAACCATGGAGCCAAAATTGTATATAGCACAAATTAACATCTAAATGAGAGATTTTTAATAAGAAGGCCTTATCTTGGGACAAAATCCAATTATCAACTATCTGTTGTTCAATGGAAGGAAAAATGTCTGAGCTTCTTCTGGGAGGAACTGAAAAATCTGCTGCTTCTAAGCTTGCCTCTCATGGAAAGAGAGGTCATGTAAGTAATATACTTTGGTATCCCTTAACAAACAAACAAGCAAACAAATACAAGATTTGTATAGATAAATTTAGTAGCAATGTTTGAAATGATATATCTAAATATTGAAATTTAATGACATATAAAAGGAATTGAGGGTTGTTTCCCCAGACATGGAGAAATAGAGCTAGTTGTTTTACATATGGGATTTCAGTGAATTCTCACAACTTAACAATTTAATAGTTATTATTATCTCTGTTTTACAGATTCAAACACTGCGTTTAAGGATTGTTGTATGTTGAAAACTTCTTTGGGGCAGAACTGGGCTTAAAATCCAAGTCTGTCAATTTTTAAAACCTTTCTTTGGAACTATAGTCATGGGAAACTCTGAGGTTTCTAGCTGAATAAATAAAAAATCTCACTTTAAATATCGCTGAGACCAATTTTGACTTTCCGACCAAACAAAACTACTATTAAATAAATTGCATGTGCTATTTAGACTATAATAGCTATATTTCAGTTTCCAGTGGTGAGGCATGGTAGGGGTGGTGGAGAGTGAGGGCTTGGAATACAGCTGAGGAATTAAGAAAACAATTTAAAAACATTTAGAATGTACATAAATGCAAACCCTATGCCTGGAAGGAGAACATCACACTGCACTGGCGTGCTAATAAATGAAATGTCCAGGCAATTGATGGATGGTCTATGTTTTAGGCAATGTGAATTTCTGAACATGAACCAAAAATTTAGAAATGTTAAAAATAAGATCCACGTGTAATATGAATTCATATCTCAGACCTCTGTAGAGTTGAACTAAAGTAACAAAGTTATTTAATCACTAGATGAGGTCACTCCAATGACAACATCTTAAGTGAATCTGGAATTTTATTGCTATGTAGGTACAGTTCTTATACTATTACCCAAACACAATTTTTGTTTCACTTATGCTTTTTATATCATGGCTTGTATTTTACATAAGTAATGTAAATTATGTAATTATCTTTCATAACAACACTGCCAGATACTGTACAAATATTTAAAAATAACTGTACTTTAATTTAGCTGAAATTTAAAAAGCCATATGCTTTTGATTAAATTATACATAAATCAGATTACTAAATGATAGCATATAAAAATGTGCTTGGTACTTACTTTAGAATTATGATTAAGCACCTAGTGTTGTTTGATGGCATTTCCATCTTTGCATACATACACACACACATTTAAGAACTATAATAGAGAAACCACAAATTAGTAATGTGCAAGTAGGACATAAATTATTTTCATTGTAAGCTATTACTACAACAACAAAAAGAAGGTTTTATGATACATTTTTGTCATTAATATGAATTAGTTGAAAATTTATGTATTAGGGAGCTCCCTCTAAGGTGTGAAACAATAGAGTCTAACAGCTTTTAAAGAGCTGTTACAGTGAATTGTATCAAAAATATGCATTCTAAAAGGTCCCCAAACATGTATTTATATAATTGGAGCAAGTATAGTTTGTTACATCAATTACCCATATACTAAAAAAGAATCAACGGCTTAAAACATTCTCATTAGAGAGCCTGGCAGTTACATGCAAGTAACCCAATCTTGAGCTTTCGAGGTGGTTGAGGAAAACAATTTTGGTGTTCTTGTGAGGTTCTCTATAATATCCCTAAATACAACTTCTTTTTGAAGATAAAAAATACAGTATATATCTGCAATGGTTATCAAATAAGAATTATAAGATTGTCATAGAAATCAAATCATATTCCATACATTGTGTCAAGCTATTTTGAAATAAAAAGAAACAAAAGTGGAGGAAGGGGCTGAAATCTGAGCTTTTATAAACACTAACAATGAGTGGCTCTTTAATTTCATTTAATTGACATCTATGTATGAAGATACTAATGAGGCTTATTCTATATGCTGTGGGGAAAATCTGAAGAATAATTGATAGCTTTTCCCTCAAGAGGTGTTGTTACCACTGTTATTCTTATTCTTGTTGTTTATTGTATTTATTTTTGATTGGGGGAAAAGGAATTCTATCCAGGAAATGTTAATTAACTATACAGAGCAAAAGCACAATAAACATAATGCTGCCTTAATTGCCAAATGAGTGGCAAGTCATAAATGCTACCACTTCAGAGTATGTGTAAATAAATCTCTAAAAGCTAGGTTGATTTTGTCAATTTTCATTCAATGTCAGTTTCTAGAGGATTTTAATGTAAAGGGAGTTTTCCTTTGCAGAGACAGGGGATAAAGACACCACTAGTTCAGGAGACAATTTACAAACTAGCAGGCCAAATTATAACAAATCACACTTGGCTGAAGATGATAATGATGTGATAAATACTGTCTCTTTCCTCATCCTTCTCTAGAGAGAGAACTTAGTAGAAACAACTTAGAAGTTATTTCAACAAAAACATAGGAAATTTATTATTTCCCTTCCAGTCTGGAATGGCTGATTTACACAACAGGATTTGAAGATGATAACTCACTTTGCTAGTAGTGTAGAAATAACCAAGATAGCCCAGTAACTTCAATTATCCAATGAAATATTCTTAGGCATTTTTATCCCATTTGATTTTATAATGAAGTTCCTGCTAATGCAATGTAAAAATGTTTAAATACATGGTCTCCTGTTAAGAATTGATTAAAACAATTTTTTTTTCTATGCTGATAACAACATGATCATGACTAGTTTCCCAACCACTATATTTTTGGCTTGTATTAATTTCCTTATTTAGGCCACTGATTCAACATATATCATTAGCAAGTTAGTACAAAAATTAAAATTATGGAGGCATGTTGGCAATTCAATACCGAGAAAGAAAAAATTCAATAAGGGAAAAATATGTCACCTACCACCATTCAACCAATTGTGTAAAGAAAAAAATGTAAATAATGTACATAATGTTAATATACATTTCACTGACAATTTGCCTTGGAAATATTAAAATACTTGTAGATTTTACTTTGACAAAAGTTTTTATATGCTATGGAAGGCAGTGTGGAGGTTCCTCAAAAAATTAAGAATAGAATTACAATATGACCCAGCAAACCCTCTCCTGGGTATCTACCCAAAAAATATGAAAACATTTATCCATAAAGACATATGTGCTCCAGTGTTCTTTGCAGCTTTATTTACGGTCGCCAAGACATGGAAACAAGGAAAGTGTCCTTCGATAGATGATTGGATAAAGAAGTTGTGGTATATACACACAATGGAATACTATTCTGCCATAAAAAAGATGAAATAGTGTCATTTGTAACAACATGGATGAATCTTGAGATTACTATGCTGAGAGAAATAAGTCAGACAGAACAAGTTGAGAACCATATGATTTCACTGATATGTGGTATATAAAACTGAAAACAACAAAAGAACAAGACAAACAAATGAAGAAACAAAAACTCATAGACACAGGCACTAGTTTAGTGGTTACCAGAGGGTAAGGGGGTAGTGGTGGAGATGAGGGTAAGGGGGATCCAATATATGGTGCTGGAAAGAGAACTTACTCTGGATGGTGAACACACAATGTGATATATAGATGATGTATTACAGAATTGTACACCTGAAATCTATGTAACTTTAATAATGACTGTCACCCCAATAAACTTTAACTAAAAATGAAGTTTTTATATTTTTATTTTTATTTTTGAATTTAACAAAATAACCATGTTAAGTACGATTAGGTATTTACTGAGCTCTGATTATGTTTCAGTCACTGTGCTGATTTACATGAAATAACCCTTTTATTGTCAAAATAATATTAGGAAGAAACTAGAGTAGCTCATAGAGTCAAGCAACAAACCTTAAAAACACAGCTGGGCAGTGATAGAAAAGATAATTATATTTTATTTTTAAAATATCATTAACTTCAAATTTATTACTTTGCTTATATATGTTAGTTCACTCTGCTTAGAATGCCCTTCAAACCCATTCCATTGCCCTATCTACGTGTAAAGATCTTATCTATAGTTCAAGTTAAGTTCAAACGATAGTTCCCCTGAGAAGCCTTTCTAGGTCCCTTCACTCAGAAACATCTCTACCACTTCCAACTTTTGTAGTATGAAGATGCACTGCTACTGAACATGTATCATGCTCTACCCTGTTATTAAATTATGCATACAAGTATTCATTTACTTTAACTGGATTATGAAGGCTGAGAAGTCAGGAATTTTGATCCTGTTGTATTGAATCCCACATAAACCCTATTTAAGTGAGCATTTGCTGCATTAATGCTGTACTCCTACCTCCATGAACATAGTCTACTTTTCTTAGAGTTTAATAAAATTTAAATAGCATCTTCATGATAACTTGTCAATCAATAAAAACTCCTGCACTGTAGTAAAATATGATGGTTCTACTTTAATAAACCAGTTAAATAAAAAAAATAGATATAATGATGAATAATAATGTCAGTTAAGTACCATGCTAGTATAAAAGATGTTTATAAAATTGAAAAAAAAATCACTTTGATAGCTTCCCCAGTATTTCATCACTTTAGAAAAAGGAAGTCAACTACCTGGTCTGATATTTACTGCAATAACAAAGGAATTCAGATAATAGTTTTGGTTTTATTTTTTTGTGCATAATTCATTAACTGAAAAAAATCACTGAAAGAGAAAAGCATATGCATTACCAGGAAAGAATTTGAAAATGTCCAGATTGTAAACTATCCATTTCAAAGTAATTACATAAAGGTTATATGTGGGAAGATATCTCATTGGGAAAGGGAGACTGGCATCTCATAAAACTGGTGACTAAAATATTTAATACATTTCTTTCTTGTGTTTATATAGATGTTGAGTACTTTTGCAAGAAGTTATTTAGCAAATTCCACTTTATTTCTGATACATGCTAGAAAAAGACCAGAAATAACAGAAATGTCCTCAAATACCTAAATTCCACAATTTCTGCAAAAGCAAATGGAATTTGTTACTTGTGAAATTGTTTGACATTTGTAATAAGTCTTGCTGTTTGATTGTTTTTATTAAAGCATTTATACTTTCTTTGTGAAACAGAATTTAATGTACCAGAAAACTATTTCTACCATTATCTCTTGAAAGCTTAAAGAGATAGAATTTCTATATCACACCCTTCCTTCATCTCTTCCTTTTATAACTTCAAAGAAAGAGTATATATTTGGGACACAAAACCAAAAGAAACATATGCCATTTTGTTGTTTTTGATGATAAAGATGATGATGATGATGATGATGATGGTTTTGAAGATGGCACATGAGTGCACTGAGATATTTGTATCATTTAAAATATTCCAGCCAGAGCATTGTCATGTAACCTTTCCATATTTAAAATATAAAGATGAACATAACGTCGATCCAAAAATATGTGTACCTCACAACAGACACTAAGTGCAGAAACAAATCTCATAGTGTCAAAAGGGCTGACTCTCAACAATTGGCATGTGGCTAGCTTATCTCTGAAGCTGTAATCTGACACAGGCAAAGCAGATCACCAGGGTGCAATTAAACTATTACACCTGCATTGCCTGTGTGTAATTAAACTATTATTCCTAGGTACCGTCTTGTTCACAATACTAAAAAAATAAATTTAAAGCATATTACATTTACCTACCAAGGTTACATTTGACTTCTGGAAAGTTAGTTTCTACACATTTTAAGAAAGCAACAAAGAATTCTAGGCTTAATATACTGCACAAGTGTCAAAGGTGGACACGAACTTCTCTGAATAACATATACCCAGTTTTCTTTAAATGTCCCATAAAATTGTCTATGACAATGAATATCTAGTAGAAAAACATCAGATGTAATATAAACTAAAAATTGTACAGTATGAGTTAATTCCTCAGATAGACAGTATTTATCTAGTATTTATTTATATCTACTATTTATCTTTCACATGGAGGGAGTTTTTATGTTATCTCAATGATAGATCAAATTTTTAAATGAATTAGCAGATGACACAATATCTACTGGTTGAAACAAAATGGCATAACTGAGACATGACCATGAGAGAGCTTTTTATAATGTCACTGAGAACTCCTAATTCCAGAATGGCAAAGCAGTCTGCTTGTGAGGATAGCTGCCTTTCAGAAGATGAGAGGAAGGGGATAGATAGATACAGTGGTTACTTGGATTCATAAAATTGTACACACTTAGAAGCAGAATCAAAATGCCTATGAGATAATGTTTGTTAGGTACTTATTATGTACAAGTGTTTGATATTTACCTATAAGTGATGTAAATCTGATGTGAATGGGAACTAATGTTATATGTAATATGGTGAGTGCAATGACTTCAAGTGCAGTGGGAGCGCCAGAAACAAGAAAGGAGAAATCTGACTACAGGAGGTAAGTGGAGCCCAGGGAGAGTACATTTCTGGCACTATTTTTCATTTCATATTTAAATTTCAAAAGGGATGGATTTCTTTGATGACTAATTTAAGAAGTAGAGATAAATATTGTCTTATTTATCATTTCAAAGAATTCATCAACACTTGAAAAGACTGTAAACCAGGTGGGAAAAACTTCTGTAGAATGTAAAAATCAAATATTCCATCTTAACTAATTGCTTTGTAAAATCTTTATGCCTCCTGTACATCTGCCTTTGCCATACAGGCAACATATTTCAACCTTAAGCAAAACTCCTGGAACACTTGCTAATGTTTTTAGGTTCATGGGAGATGGGACATCTGGCTCTCATTTTGGACCAGACTGGCTTCATTTATTGCAGCTATTTAAATTTCACTCCCTTCTTGACCTGGGTGTAATCAATCTTTTACAGTGGTCCCAATTTGAAAACATATACTATATTCTTGGGTATTTTCTCTTCCATATATTTCAATTGTTATTAATATGGTATGATTCATACGATTATTTTTTACTCAAATATATCAGCAATCACTTTGGTGCATGAATTTCTTTTGTAATTACTGATTTAAAAATGTACATCTCAAATACCTAGGTAGATTTATTCTAGAAAAGAAGAAAATTCTAGGATAGTAGAGAGAAAACTTTAACATTTTAAAGAAATATCATATAATACTTATTTTATTAGTCCAAAAATTGAATTAGACAATATACTGATATTCTCCTTTTTATTATTTTTATTTCTATTATTAGTTTAGTATAAAATTGGTTAAGCACATTTAACTATTTTTTCCCTTCCCAGACCCAGACCCATACCCATACACATCAATCAATTATCTGTGAAGGTTTTTCTTTTCTTTTTTTTTTTTTTCTGTAAGTGATACTGCCATTATCGTATTTATAGTCTTGGGGGATAAATGAGTCTTATATCTTTTCTTTTTATGTTTCTCTATCCTTATGCTATTGTTTTTCAACCTGTGAAGAAAAATATGTAATGGGTATTTCTAAAATATCTGGGGGGTATTCGTCAAAACACACATTCCTATTCCTTCCACATTCAGTGTTTTTCCCAATATACAAATATACTTTCAAGGAGGAAAAGAAATGTGCTTTAAAATGATACCTATTTTGATTCTAAAACTGATCCGGTCATTTGATAACTACTGCCCTAGTTCCCGGAACCCCATAAACCCACCCATGATGCCAGTGTTCTATATGTTAAACCAGTTGTACTATGTTTTTCTCCCACTGCCTTGTTTTTTTAAACATAAGCATGTATAGCCCTTTGTTTTAATCTGTCTTTGATAGTGATAATTGGTGATCCTGAGTTTTAATCAGATAGACGAACCCCTTCTAATAGGCAGCTATTAAATCTCACTGCTATTATAATACACTCTACTAAGGAGTACGGATGCCTACTCTTCATGTAAAGCATAACAGAGGATGTATAGAAGCTTAAGTCAGGCAACCACCTCTTGAAAGCCCTGAACGTTAGGTAAGAGTAAAAGATATCCATTCAATCAAGTACAAATGGAATCTAAGAATGCAGGAAGAGTCACTGAGCATTTCTATCTGGACAATTATAATCAATTTTCATGCAATGAGTAGGGCTTCTAAAATGGGAGTGCACAATAAATAAACGCCCAGAGGACAGAAAGAGAGAAACACTTTAGAATAAGGTTATATTTATAATATATTTGACTAGATCCGAACATTGTAGCAGGAAAAAAAAAAAAATGGCCAGGTAATTTGGGATTGGATTGTAGCAGGGGAGATCAATAGTGTCAAAAACAGAATCACGGATAAGGCAGAAAATAGAAACACCATGAATTTTTCCAGTTTTCTCCTTTCACTATTATTTCCATTTATTATGCCAGATCACTTTTCCTAAACTTGCAAAATCCTTAATGATCTCTATATGGGAAAACAAAGACCATAAAAACCCCAGCACCAATATTAAAAAGTACTTATTATTCTGAGAAATAACTTGTATGACATATTTATGTTGAGATCGTGTTGAGAACCATATGATTTCACTGGTATGTGAGATATAAACCTGAAAGCAACAAAGGAACAAGACAAACAAAGAAACGAAAACTCATAGACACAGACAATAGTTTAGTGATTACCAAAGGGTAAGGGGGGACGGGGGCTGGTAGATGAGGGAAAACGGGGTCAAATATATGGTGATAGAAGGAGAACTGACTCTGGGTGGTGAACACGCAATGTGGTATATACATGATGTATTATGGAATCGTACACTTGAAACCTATGTAATTTTACGAACCATTGTCACCCCAATAAAATTTTATTAAAAAGTGCAAATAAATAAATAAATAAATTAATTAATTAAAAGATCATGTTTTTGTACTTTTGCAGTGACTACTTTTTTAAAAAAGAATGTTTCTGTACTCTTGTTATGACTATATATTTATCAAAATATATACAAAATTCCGAAATTTTCCTTTTTAGTAATTATGACTTGAAACTCTAGACAGCTGTCATCTGCTCATGAGGGAGCTGACTGACTGCCTAGGTTTCCACCTTTTGATAAGTTATTGATAAGTAGATGCAGACAGCAATCCTTCTGCTAGCTGTCTACTATTCTGGAATAACCTCCAATTCACCTCCTTCCAACAGCAACAGTGCCTTTTGGAATGTATTTGCATATGACTTGGTTGATTGGCTTTGAGAGGTACATGAGCATGCCCACTGCAGGGTCTGAAAAGTTTACAGGACATAACTCTTTATCCTTAAATGTGGCATGTCTGAAAAAAGGTTCAATGTCAGAAGACACCTAGAAGCAACTGTTTTGTACCTATCTTGTGGCTCAAGAAGCTCAGATGACAAGACTGTCAACTTGTCAGTCTCATGAGTACAAAAGAAATTTCAACTAAGAGTCAAGCTGAAAATGTCATCTTTTGTAAAAGCACCTCTTAGACTTCATTTTCCAAACAAATGTGATGTTTGCACTCTTGCCAAAACGCAATTACATGCACAGTTGCACAGGCAAATCCATGGGAATATTTTCATAAGAGTAATTTATAGTAAACAACAAGTGCAATTAGAAACTGAGAAGGCTCTTCCTCCATACAGTTATGTGTCTAATAAATAGGACAGCAAATGGTTTTTTTTCCAGAATTTAGAGAAGACAGAAAAGTGTTTGCCAGCAGTCACTGCCAATCAGAGTCTCAGCGGCATCAACATATTTGGTTCCACCTATTCATTATCCTAACTGGGGTTCCTGATAGTTTTTAAATTGGTGCACAGAGGACCTTCGAAACACAAGGGAAAATAGAAAAGCCAATAAGATATTTTTACCCAAATATAAACTAATGTTTATAAACAGGATTTTCAATCTCTAACTTGTTTCCCCAAACAGAGTCCATGTACAGCAGGAATTTTAATGGCTCTCATGTAGCCATTGCCTCTCAGGGCAAATTTTACCCCAAGCAATCTCTGACAAATGGCTTACTTGTTTACTAAATATTTTCTGGAAGAATCCAGAAAAAAACATGAGCACTTGATATCCATTTTCTTTCATTTATTTTTCTGGAAAAATGAGAATGAGTAGTCTTTTTCAGCTGATAATCCTCTCCAATGGGATAAAAATTTCAAATTTCATTCAGTGATAGGTACATTAGGTATGGTACTCATCTATACTGTGCTAATTGGTGACCAAAGAAAACCAACAAAAACAACAATAAAGTATGTGGATTCCAGCAGATACATCATGGGACAATACAAAATAATAATAATAATAATAATAAATGCAAATGAAAGGAAATAGATACATGTCTTTGAAGATTGACTATGCATATCTAGGGGAATTTACCAGGCTTATTATATTTATGCACATGTAAAAATTCATAAATGCCATTATAAAAGGGGCTTTATGTCTTCTTGACTGTGATCATTAAGTATACATTAGTAAGCATTATAGTTTTCCACTTCCACATTTCTTGCTCTTCCAGCCTCAATGTTAAAAATATTAAGTCTAAAAATATAAGATAAAAATGTGGGTGGGGAATGGATCGTATTTGTAAAGGAGACAAAAATTATCCTTACGTATTATGGTTAGTTAGTGCCATTCTGCACAGCTAAATCAAAATCAAAATAAGCAAGTTATGCCCTGTATAAGGGACATTACATTTAGTTCGGGGTTCTGCTTTCTCTGCAGACCTCATGCTACCTCTGAATGTAACATGTTGACAATTTATGTATGCGTTTAAAAAGAAATGCATTAACCACAAGCAACAATATTTGGTTTGTCAAAGACAATTAGAAATATGAATGCTAACAACATGAGTATCTTTAATAACATACTGAAAAAACAAACAAATGAAAAAACAACTGGTCAAATTCCATGAGTCTTCAGTGATTGGTGAAGGGGATTGCAAAATAGAGGTAATTCAGAATTCATAAAAATCGATTAAATTAAAACTGACAGTGAAATGTACATATAGAGATACAAAGGTAAGCAATGATATAAGCGAACCTAGAAATGTAAAATATGTGTGTTCAAATAGCACTTTCTATGGCAGTTTAAAGAAGAAAGACGTCATGAGTGCTAGAGAAATGTTTTGTATTTTCATAGGACTTCAAAAAAGATGACAAGAGAAAGAGTTCCCAGCACTGATAATAATCAGTGCAAATAAACCTCCAGATTCTTGATCATAAAACTTCCATATTAGTTCTAGTATAATGATGTATAAAAACTAATTTTATAATGTGTAGAGCAGAATAGAAGAGTGCATGGCAACGAAGACACCTAGAGAGGAAACCCAGAGTAAGCCTGTAGTCGCAATAAAATATAGATAGATCTGTTGGCTCTGAAATACAAATTTTAGGAGAAAAAAATTGTATGAGTCTTAATTTCAACTATTAAAACACATTAAATAAATATATTGAGTAATGTTCTTTCTTAGCTGGTCTTTATTTCTTGCTATTACCTAGAATGGAATTTCCCAAAATATGTAATGGAGAGTGTAGTACGCATGCATCAGAACCGCTTGGTAGACTTGTTAACCCGCAGGTTGCTGGACCCCATTCTCCAAGTTTCTGATTCAAAACATCTGGTTGGGCCTGAAAACTTTATTTCTAACATGTTCCCAGAGGATGCTGATGCCGCTGGTCTCTGAGCCACACTTTGAGAATGATAGTCATAAGCCATGTAACAACGGTTAGGTCAACGACAGGCAGCATATATGATGGTGGTCCCATAAGATTATAATGGAGTTGAAAAATTGCTATCGCCTCGTAAATGCCATAGCCATCTTAACATTGTAGAGGAAAATTTACAAAAATCAACAAAGCTCTGATTGAGATGACAAACAACTTGAACCTGGGTGTGAATGAGAGTGACATGGAGGAGATCCTAGAAGGGGTTCCTGAGAAACTGACTAATGAGGAGTTAGAACCGGAACAGGAATGCATAGCTGAAAAAGAGGCAAGGAAACAGGAAACCGGGCCTGCCAGTGGCTCAGGAGGTTGGAGCTCTGTGCTCCTAACTCCGAAGGCTGCCGGTTCAATTCCCACATGGGCCAGTGGGCTCTCAACCACAAGGTTACCAGTTCAACTCATTGAGTCCCACAAGGGATGGTGGGCTCCGCCCCCTGCAACTAAGATTGAACACAGCACCTTGAGCTGAGCAGCCTCCCGGATGGCTCAGTTGGTTGGAATGTGTCCCCTCAACCACAAATTTGTCTGTTTGACTCCCGCAAGGGATGGAGGGCTGCGCCCCCTGCAACTAGCAATGGCAACTGGACCTGGAGCTGAGCTGTGCCCTCCACAACTAAGACTGAAAGGACAACAACTTGAAGCTGAACGGCACCCTCTACAACTAAGATTGAAAGGACAACAAATTGACTTGGAAAAAAGTCCTGGAAGTACACACTGTTCCCCAATAAAGGAAAAAACAAAAACAGAAAACTATAAGAGAAGAGAAAGAATTTCCAAGAAAATTCACAGTGAGGGTTTATCAAAAGCTTTGCAGACCTCCACAAGTTCCTTAATAAGTCTGAAAACATATACCCCAACACCAGAATGTTTTCATGAATAGAGAGGAATGTTCATGATGCATAATCTGCTTACAAGCCAATCTATGATGAAAAAATAAACAAACCAAGGAAACCACCATAGATATAATTTTGAAAAGAGTGACACCTCCTCAAAAAAGCCTCAGGTAGGTCCTTCAGGGGATATCTCAGAAGAAGACAACATTATTATAGGAGATGACAACTCCATGCATGTATTGCACATGATGACCTTCCATTGGGAGAAGATGTGCAGGCGGAACATAGGCCTATGCTAATGTGTATGCCTGTGCCTTAGTTTCTAGCAACAACAACAACAACAAAAACAAAATAAAAATTCAAACAAAAATAACTTAAAAAATGTACAGAATAATAATATAAAGTAAGAACATATTTTTGTACAGCTGTACAATATGTTTGTGTTTAAGAGTCAAAAAGTTTTAAAAATTTATGGAGTAAAAAAGTTACAGTAAGCTAAGTTTATTATTGAAGAAAAGGAATCTTTAAAATAAATTTAGTGTAGCCTCAGTGGACAGCTTATAACGTCTACGACATTGTACAGTCATGTCCTCAGCCTTCACATTCACTCACACTCACTCACTCACTGACTCACCCAGAGCACCTTCCAGTCCTGCAGGCTCCATTCATGGTAAGCACCCTGTACAGGTGCTCCATTTTCTTTTCATCTTTTATACTGTATTTTTACTGTACCTTTCCTATGTTTAGACATGTTTAGATACACAAATACTTACCACAGTGTTACAATTGCCCACAGTATTCAGCACAGTAACACGCTGTGCAGGTTTGCAGCCTAGGAGCAATAGACTATACCATACAGCCTAGCTGTGCAGTAGGCTATACCATCAAGGTTTGTGTAAGTGCACTCTGGGATGTTCGCACAATGACAAATCACCTAATGATGCATTTCTCAGAATGTATCCCTGTGTCATGAAGCAATGCATGACTCTACTTGTTTAGTGGCATGTACATTAACATATAATAAAAGTTTTCATTGTGATATGAATTGGGAACACTGGGTTAAAGAACATCAAGTAGTATTTTTCAAAACATTTAATGTAAAAAGTACTTTGTAAATATTGCCAAAGAAATATTGCACCAGATGAAGTCAAACAGGAAAAGGGAGACTTTACTCAAGACTATTGAAATAGGGGACAGAGATTGAATTCAACTCTGTCGAAACTAAGATGAGTTTTTACACACTAGGGTGATCTAGTGGAAAAGTATTTCAGTATGGAGGCTGGTAAATGTGATCAGGCCGTTCTGTGTTTGCTAGTGGTACTTACTTAAGTTAGCCTGTTACTCTCTATAGAAACCGAGAGCTAGGGACTCTTTCTGGATGATTCAATTTCATAGGGATGGCTCCCAGGCCTTGAGACAGACATTCCTGGGCAGCAAAACTAGCAAGAGAGTGAGAGAAGATTTATTTCAAAGGAACATAGAAAGAACTGACAATTGCAAATTTTCTAAAGTAAATGCTCTAAAGGAGGTGAGGCGTTATAATTAGGAAGAAACTTATCTAAAGTTTAATTAAACTGAGGAAAACATTAAGGCCATCTTGCTCAATATACAAGATGAGAGTGTAATGTATGTTGTTTCCCAAAATTACTTGTCATAAAGCTACTCTTTTTAAGGAGCACCTTGTGGTATTATTTTCCAAAGAATAAATTCTAAGAAACATTGTTCTATGAGAAGGTCTGTGTACAAGGCTGGAAAGTTCTGAGTAAATTGTAGTTAAGTTGTTAATCGCCAAATCAAACAGTATTTTCCTCTTAGTAGGAACTGCTTAAAGAGGTAAATGGTACAATAAGGCCTTGGAGAAGAGAAGTGGGAAATACATAAGGTAGATGAATTTTGCAAAATCTGGTTACTTATTTTTAGAATGCTAACACATCAATTAACTTTGATGTGAATATGTTCCATATGCATATGGCAGTAGAAATGCTTAGCATCTTTAGATCTATGCGTATATTTTTAGCTACATATGTGCTGTCAGAAGTAAGTGCAGAGGTATCACATTCACATGCACAAATACAACTTAGTCTTTATTCTTTCACATTCTTTATCTTTCTTTCCACTGTCTTATTTAAGATACAGACAAAGAGAGATACTATCTGTTATGTAATTTATTTTTAATTATTTAGTAACATGCCATGTCCAAACATTATTCGAAGTTTATGGTAAAATCCTAGACAAATTTTAAAAATAATATCTATCCTTTCTTTCTTCTTTAATTTAAAAATATGTTTTAATTGTTTAGACCCATTGTACTATAAGACATAATAAAAGTCAGCAGTCCCTATCTACTACCCACCAACCCCCTATTCTCACGTATAGAGAAAAGCACATTTGTAACTATTTTAGGAGGTATGTGCCACTATATTTATAAGTTGCAAGTTTATAATGCAAGGTACACTAGTCCTCTATTATCCACAGTTTTGCTTTCCATAGCTATAGTTGCCCATGGTCAACTGGGCTATGAAAACATTACATGGAAAACTCCAAAAATATACAATTCATATGTTTTAAATCGTGCACTATTCTAAGTAGCATGACGAACTCTCACACTGTCCCACTCTGTCCTGCCAGGGACATGAATAAGCCCTTTGTCCAGTGTGTTCATACTCTATAAGCTACCTGCTGATTAGTCTTTTAGTTGTCGTTCTAGGTTGTCAGATCAACCCTCATGGTATCACAGTGCTTGTGTTCAAATAACCCTTTTTCACTTAATATGGACCCACAGTGCAAGTGTAGTGATGCTGACAATTTGGATATGCCAAAGATGAGCCATTTGGTGCTTCCTGTAAGTGAAAAGGTGAGTACAGTACAATAAGATATTTTCCAAGAGAGAGAGAAAGGAAACCATATTCACATAACTTTTATTACAATATATTATAATTGTTCTATTTTATTATTAGTTGTGGTTCTTAATCTCTTACTGCTAATTTATAACCTTTATCATAATTATTTTAGGAGAAAACCTAGTATATATAGGATTTTGTACTATTCATGCTTTCAAGCATCCACTGGGGGTCTTGGAACCTATCTCCCAAAGATAAGGAGGGACTACTGTATTCATTTTCAATTATACATGTTACCTATTGACTTCCTAACAAGTAAAAAAAGAGGTTTAGCACTCTTATTGACTCTTTCCACATTAAACTCACATATTAGGTATTCTCCCAATCTATTTATATCAAAATTGGGGATAAATTGGTGTACACATTTTCATTATTATGAAGTACATGATAATTCATAGTATTATTTACAACTGAGATACATATCATGCTGTGATTACATTTCCTTTCTTGTTCATCCTCCCACCATCCACCCCAGTTTAATAATTGCTTCATTTGATGCTTACCTATTGATCTTTTTAAATAAATGAACCAAAATCAAAAAGGACTCTGAAACACCTTGTTACATGGTCAAACACTTCATGAGATTTATCAGGGGTAAAGTTTTCACGGAAACAGTTTTTCTAGACCATATCATCCTGCTTCAATCTTGACTGCTTATTCTCTAAAGCCAGGTATATGGCTATCTTGTGGGACTTCATTGTATCACCATCCTAAGAATTCCCTTCTTCTCATATCTGTTATCTACATCTTCTTCTTCCTCTTTGTTTATTATCTCTTTGGTGAGACCTTCCTTCTGTATTTTCTTAGAAACTACCCATGGGAAGTACATTTTTTGAGACTATGCAAGTGTAAAATGATTTGAATTATATCCTTAGGCATATCTAATGGTTTGGGGCCATTTCTCTCTTTGGGCATTTAAATGGAAAGATTGTTTTTAAAGAAAAAAGGCAAAGTAATAATGGTTACATTGTGGTTCTGCAAGATTGTAAAGCAACACTTCACAACTTATATCCTCTCTAGTCTGCTCTGTAATACAGACATTGGCAGCCTCAAAATGTATTCCCTAGGATTCCTGCCTGTATGGATCTGAGCTAGATTTTGTTAATGATAGACACTCTCAAGAGAAGTGGGAGACAGAAAGGACAAAAAGGCCATATTAGCGCTTCTCCCATAGAGGAGGCTGGGGGGTAGGCTTCAGCAAACAGAAGTTTCCTCATCGGTCTCTGGTTGTTTCTCTACAAACAACGTACTGTTGTGCAGAAGACCGCAGAGATTATAGAACATGGGCCCATGCAGTCATTGCAAGATCCTAGCTCTTGGAGAGCTAAAAGCAAGAACTGAGACCTAACATTTTTTTTTCTTTTAGCCCTCCCAATGGTTTTACAAGTTCTTAATTTCCTATTACCAATTAAATAGATACATGGTAGATGATAGATAATAGATAGATAAATGATAGATAGATAGATAGATGGATAGATAGATGATAGGTAGGCCATACATACCCCAAACAAATAAAAATCTTCCTGTTTGAAATATCTAGAGTACCTCTTCTCTTAAACATACACTCAACTAATATACCTTTTATCCACAAAAAGAAAGCAATTCTTAAAACTTATGAGCCTCATTTAGTTCTTCTGGTGACAATTAAAAAATTAGTTTGAGGACTTTTTTGTAAACTTTTATTTATTGTAATGTAGAAGAGGGAGTAATAGAACAATGCAGTACTGGAGAGGCTGGGGTAGAGAGGTCTTTCATGAGTCATTTGTGGTAAAAAAATTTTGATATTGAGGAAAGCAGAGAAAAAATAACAAGAGAAGTTAATCTATTCAAGGAAGTTGAGAGAAACAAGAGAGTAGGATATGAAGAGTGAAGACGTGGAGAAATGCTACAAAAATTTGGGTAAAGGGGAAGAAAATATTGAGGGTTTGGAGAGCTAGCTGCTTTGGTGTATCTGTGTTAGTTTAAGACAAAAATTAATGTGTGTGTGTGTGTGTGTGTGTATGTGTGTGTGTGTGAGTGAATTATCAGTTACAGATCTTTAATATTTTTGTAGACATGTAGATTTAAAATTCCTTTTAAATATTAATTTTTATTGCTGGCTAGCAATAGTCATTTGTATGTAATGCTGACCAAAACAGGGTTATGTAGGACTTTTCAATTTACATGGATTACACTAATAGTAAAAGAAAATCACCTGTTGAACTGTAGCTTGAGTTGACCAATGAAGCTTAACTCCCCATCACCCATCTGGAGCCATTTGTAGTTCTTTTGATCCATTATGGAGGGGAAAAAAAAAAAAAAAAGAAAAAGAAAGAAAATTCTTCATATAAAGAGTTGAATTGTGTTCCTCCAAAATTCTTACATTAAAGTCCTAACATCCATTACCTCAGAATGTGACCTTATTTGGAAATAGGATCATTGCAGATGTAACCAGTTAAGATGAGTCATACTGAAGTAGGATGGGTTCCTAATCCAATATGACTAGAAGAAATCTGGGCACAGATTTGCACACAAGGATAGTGCCATGTGAAGATAAAGTTAGAAATTGGAGTGATTCACCTACAAGTCAAATATTGCCCACAAATCACCAGAAACAAGGGGAGAGGCATGAACAGACATAGAACAGATTTTTTCTCTCAGCCCCAGAAGGAACCAATCCAGCAACACCTGGATGTTAGACCTCTAACCTCCAGAACTGTGAGATAATACACTTCTGTTGTATGAGTTACCCAGTTTGTGATAATATATCATAGTAGCTTTAGCAAACTGCGAAGAAATATATTCACTACTTAATGTTATTGATGAAACTTTCTATCTGAGGAGTCTTAATTCTACACACATCCTGGTGTCTTATGCTGTCCGAAATTGCTAAAGTATTCCACTATTTATAAGGTTGAAACCCCTCACACAGCTATTTCTATCTAAATGGATATATTCTGAGGCACATTTTTCCCCCACTTATTTCTTGGTGTTTAGATAAACTATAGTTTGTCCACAGTGTCATTATATCTTTTCTTCAAATTCCCAAGCTCTTTCCTACTCTAAGGCTTTCATCCATTTTGTTCTCCTTTCAGAAATACTCTTCCACTCCCTTCTCACTTCTTCAACTCCTACATAGTCCTCAATTTTTAGCTTAACTATTATTATTGCATACATGCTAATTCTTCCTGCTAAAAAATTGCTGAACACCTATACATAATTTGTATCTTCATTATTAAATCAATTATTGGTGTAACTGATATAATTATCACCATAATAGTATCTACTATCTTTCAAAACTATAATTCCTAAGAAGGTAGAGATGTAATAATATAGTGAATATGTTAATAATGCAGACTTTTTGTAATAAAACTTTCTGAGTCAAATCCAGATTTCTCATGAGATAGCTTTGTGTAATCTTATGAAAATTACTAATCTCAAATTTCCTAAGTTTACTCATCTGAAATAGGTTGTGTTTCACAGAATTGTTGTGAGACTAAAAGGAGACAATTCAAAGAAATCACTTTGTCCTAGTACATGTAAAACATGCTGGGTCTTATGTGTATTTCATTGTCTCAGTGCCAGGTATCTGCTAAACATTTAAATAAATATTTGTGGCATTTTTTTTTTTAATTTATTACCTTGTTTTAGAGTGGCCAATGATATGATTTTAGACACCAAAATTAGTTGGACATAAAGGTCACACAATTTGATTGTCCACTGAAGCATATAGCACTTTAGTGGCCATATTTTCCATTTATGTTTCTGTGCATTTGTATAACAAATGAAAGAGAAATACTAATTTTCAATGACAACTGTCAATACCAGAAGTGAACTTGACATCATATATGGCATTATTGTGCAGATGTGTGCATGTGTGTTAGCTTGGGTCACACTGAAAATGGATGGTACACTCCAATTGGGAAGTGTGGTGCAAATTTAATACAGCAATGATTTACAAAGGTGTGAGCAGGATTTGGAGAAACTAACAATGAGTAACATAGCAACTAAAGCTACTACTACCCTATTTCTGAAGGAATGAATTAAGGAAGTGATATTAGATTCTGTAGACAGGAGCTCTATAGAAAGGACACGTTGGCAGGATTTGACGCTTGGCAAGAAGAGATCAAGAAGATTAATTACTTTAAATTTTCTTCTTGTCTTCTGATCTCTTGCTAGTTCCTCTCAATGTCCAAACCTAAAAAGAAACTTGAAGTCAAAGAAATCTATCGATGATGTCATTCCATGCTAGTTAGCTTCTTAGGGCAGAGAGTACAGTGAAGAATGGAGCACATTTGAACTGGTGGGGCAAATGGAGGATTTCCAACCCAGAATTTATATTCAAGGATGGACAATTAAGTTCATGAACTCATCCTAGAAAAAGTGCTGCGTACCTCATTGCTGAATATCACTACAGTCACCTTCAAAGTACTCCCCTTGGGAAAATATGCACTGACGCCAGCTCCTAGTCCACCTTTCAAAGCAATTTTGGAACTCTTTCTGGAATGACCATCAGAGCTGCCATCGTATTACACTTGATGTCCTGAATGTTATCACAATATCTTCCTTTCGATATTTCCTTTATCTTTGGGTAAAGAAAGAAGTCATTAGGGGCCAGATCAGGTTCCTAGGGAGGGTATTCCCATACAGTTATTTGTTTACTGGCTAAAAACTCCCTTACAGTGCCGTGTGAACTGGTGCGTTGTCCTGATGCAAGAGCCATGAATTATTGGTGAAAAGCTAAGGTCATCTAATGTTTTCACGCAGCCTTTTCAGCACTTCCAAATAGTAAATGTGGTTAACTGTTTGTCCAGTTGGTACAAATTCATAATGGTACCAAAGAAAGGTTAGCAACATTGTTGCATCAAGTTCACAAACTTAATTGTCAGCCCTCATACTTGATAAAGAACTTGTAGAAGGAACATTTTAAAGAATGCAACTCAATAATAAGACTGAAAACCCAATTAAAAAATACAAAATGGTACAAGCACTTTGGAAAATGATTTGACATCTCTTATTAATTTAAACCTACACTTACCATATTACCCAGCAATTTCACTCCTTGATATAATTCCAGGAGAAATGAAGTTATACATGAACACAGACTTTACAAGATCTTTCTAGCAGTTTTATTTGTTATAGTCCCAAACTATAAACCAGTCAAGATCCACCAAGAATTAAATCAATAGACAAATTGTGCTATACTCAAAGGATAAATGACTTCATGAAATAACATGGAACAAACCACCAAAGAACAGAAGAAGATTGTAAATATTATAATACAAATACTCTGAGAGAAAGAAACCAGACTCCCAAAAGTATCTATTGTATAATTCCATTCACATGGAACTCTAGAAAATACAAATGCAATGAATAATAACAGAAGGATGGTCAGTGGTTGCCTAGGACCATTGTTGGGAGGAGGTGATTGCCTGGGAATGGACACAAGCAAATTTTTGGAGGAGATGAAAATATTCTGTCTTGACTGAGATGGTCAGGAGTATATATTTGTTAAAACTTATATGCTTAAAATAGTTATATTTTAGTATATACGAATTATACCTCAATAAAATTGATTTTGAAATTTAAAAATCAACTCAGAACCAGAAAGTCACCCAATGGTTTAAGAAAATTCCAAGAGTAATTCACATTAAAATACTAGGATATAAAATTGAAGAATAGTGAGAAAGAGGACATTTATATTTCTGGATTCTAAAATGGCCTTAATTATAAAAGTTTCCATTGACTTTCTATTGAAATTAAAAATACAGGTATGTTTACTTTCATGTTGAAAATTTTAAAAAATGGTCTTAGAGGCAAAGTATTTGATTAAACATTAAACATTTAACTGAATTTCTATAGTTTCAAACTTAAATTTGAAGCTTAAAAGTCATTATGGAAGGCAGTGTGGAGGTTCCTCAAAAAATTAGGAACAGAATTACCATATGAACCAGCAATCCCTCTCCTGGGTATCTACCCAAAAAATCTGAAAACATTCATAGATAAAGACACGTGTGCTCCAATGTTCATTGCAACTTTGTTTACGGTGGCCAAGACATGGAAACAGCCAAAATGTCCTTCGATAGATGAATGGATAAAGAAGTTGTGGTAGATATACACAATGGAATACTATTCGGCGATAAGAAAAGATGATATAGGAACATTTGTGACAACATGGATGGATCTTGAGAGTGTAATGCTGAGCGAAATAAGTCAGACAGATTTCACTGATATGTGGTATATAAACCAAAAACAACAAAAGAACAAGACAAACAAATGAGAAACAGAAACTCATAGACACAGACAATAGTTTAGAGGGTACGGGGGGGTGGGGGGTCGGAGATGAGGGTAAGGGGGATCGAATATATGGTGATGGAAGGAGAACTGACTCTGGGTGATGAACACACAATGGGATTTATAGATGATGTAATACAGAATTGTACACCTGAAATCTATGTAATTTTACTAACAATTTCACCCCAATAAATTAAAAAAAAAGTCATTAAGGGAACAAAAAAGTGATAAATAATATAAGAAAAAAAAGAAATAATATAAGAGACAAAAGGCATAGGAGACCAGGTCAGGTTGGGGAAAACAGGGCATATTGAGAAGGTCAACACCATGGAGTAGCTAAACCCCACTTTCATCACTCTCTGCGAGATCCATAGCTGGCCCAGAGACAGACTCTCAAAATCATTACAATTTCTTCTTCCTTAAAACATTTCTCATAGTTTTTGTAAAAATGATTTTTTTCTTCTTTGCCTCTAAATGATATGTTCAATCATCTATAACAGTTATCCTCCTTTTGAGCATGTTTCTTACAAAATATCAAATACTACTTTTACTTAATTTAACCTCAAAGAAAATACAGTTCATATTATTATCACTTATTTCTTCATTCATTTAATGCATGCATGGATATTGTTTCTAAGAATATCTAAATTCTCTGGCTCTTAGAATGGACAAATGAAAATCAACATTGTCCCACCAAATCTATCATAGGAAAATCATACGCAGTCCAAAGAGGCTTGGGTCCTTTATTTAGAAATTGCAGACAATCCTAACTGCCTCTTATTTATATAATATCATATTTATTTTTTTCATATCTTTGGCATATTGTAAGTTTGTAAAGAGCTAAATGAGTTAATGGCCAGGCTACTTATCACCTTAGGAGTCATCATATTGGACTTGGGAGCACTCTTTCTAACCTTCCACTGGCCAGTTCAGACAGAAAGCATTCTCACTACTGCCTTCCAAAGGTGAAGACAAAAAGCTTGAAATGTATTAATCAAACAAATCTGCTTTATAATGACCATTAAACATATATTATTGCTCAAACTTAATTTTGTTTCTATTCATAATAAAACTTCTAATCCAGCACTAAATTTTGGCAAAATGACAACTGTTAGTCTTTGATTCTATAGTCTTTGAAAACCCATTCCGAGGGAAAACTTAATGAATAAAGAAAGTACCTATTTCCTTGCAATAAATGTTCCAGCACATTCCTATCTTAAAGCATAGTGCAGAAATTTTGACTGTGGATTTCTAGTCTTTAGCAATTCTTAGAGTACTTCACTTGTTTAATTCTATTTTGCGTTAAGAAGATTAAAAGAGCCTTAGTTTCAATTTTGAAAATAAACTATTTCATTTAATTTATCAAGAGACATATTTGTTCAAACATGCACAATAATTAATTCCACAGAAACTGTGGAAACATTTCTAAACTATCCAATGTTTACAAAATTTAAAATGTATTTTAATTACTCATTTAGAAAATTGTCATAGTAACACTTGGCATGAGTATTTCAGAGTTTTTTGTTTGTTTGTTTTCTTTTTTGACTAACATTAACATTCCCATTATGGAAACTGAGGAAATATATCGGGGGTGTGTGATATTTTGTGATTTCAAACATTCGAAGCTGAGGTATCAACCTTTATTTATGTATTTTAATATAACATGCTTTCTTACCATCATGTGAAATTTTATCAAGTGTAAAGGATAATAAACATTACATATTATGCATCAGCCTTTCCAAAACAAAACTGTTAATATAGTAGATTCCTTTCAGATTATTTTGCATGAGCATTGTTTCACTGAGTGGAGATTTTACTATATATTCAATTGTGTGTTTTTCACTTTACCTTGTATTATAAGTTTGTCTCCTCATCAAAAACAAAAAAACAAAAAACCTCATAGATATTTTTAAATAATGCTTATATTTAAGCACAGTTTTAGATTTGCAGGGTTATTGCAAAATAATACAGAGAATTCACAAATAACTCACAACCAATTTCTCCTGTTATAAACATCTGATGTCAGAATGGTATATGTTACAATTAATGAAATGATATTGATATATTAGTATTAACTGAAGTCCATACTTTATTCAGGCTTACTTAATTTTCTCCTGATATATGTTTTTTATTTCAATATCTCATCCTGGATAGCACATTATGTTTAGTCATCACCTCTCCTCAGGACCCTTAGTTATGACAATTTCTCAGACTTCCTTGTTTTTGATGACTTTGATAGTTATGAGGAATTCTGGTAAGGAATTTATAGAATGGCTGTAAATTGAAAACTATCTGATGTTTCATTATTAGACTGGAGTAATGTAATTTAGGAAGGAGACCACAGAAGATGCCATTTTCATCATATCAATGGTATATACTGTCAACGTGACTTATAATTGTTTTTAAAGGACAAGATTCAATCAAGTAAATTTGAAGATCTAATTGGCTTTATTAAGCAATCCATGCCTCAGGCAGCATCCCATCTAGCAATTAGAAGGATACTTCAAAGGGTTGTACTAAGTGGAAAATTTTGTAGGAAGAAAGATGAGGCAAGGGAGCTATTAAGGAAATAAAACAAAGGATTATTTTTAGACCAGGATATCTTCTTTTTTGGGGAAGGGAATGGCAAGGGTTTTTATCATGCTGATTGCATTTTCTTTCTATGGGGGATGGTGAGGGCCCAGGCAACAGATTACCTTACTGGTGCTTGACCTGAAAATTCCAGGCTGGTTGATTAAGATCATATTTCTGAGAGAGGTTGAAACAGTAATTAGGCAAGGTATTTAATCTATGTGTGGTATCATGGGGCTTTAGAACAAGTGACACCATTTTAAGCCTGTTGTTTCTCTTTAACACTATTGATGTTAAACTTGATCACCTGACTGAGGTAGTTTTTGACAAGTTTTTCCACTGTAAAATTACTCCTCTATCCCCCCTTTCCAAAGGGTACTTTTTGGAAGTCGTGGTATGCAGCCACCATTTAATGGTGGATATTTCTTTCATCTCTTTGAGGCAATAGTGTATGTGATCATATGATTTTTCTCCTTAAAATTGTTGATGTGGTTGATTTTGGTGTATAATTCTTTCTATATATTGTTGGATTCTATTTGCTAATATACTGTTGAGGATTTTTATATCTATATCCAAAAGAGGTATTTGTGGTTTTCCTTTCTTGTAATGTTTTTATCTGGTTTTAATGGTATTTAATGTTACTAGGGTAGCATGAGTTAGACAGTGTTTTCTCTGCTTCTATTTCTCTGCTTCTATTTTTTCTTCCTCATATGAGTTAGACAGTGTTTTCTCTGCTACTATTTTCTGTAAGAAATTGTGGAAAGTGGTATCATTTCCCCCTTAAATGTTTGATAGAATCCAGCAGTGAAACCATTTGGTCCTGGTACTTTCTATTTTGTAGGGTTATTAATTATTGATTCCATTTCTTTAATAGATACAGAGAAACTCAGGTTATACATGTAATTCTCCTTATGTGAGTTTTGGTGGTTTACATCTTTGAAGGAATTGACACTTTATGTCTAATTTATCAAACTGATAGGCAGAGCTTTTCATAATATTCTTCTTATCATTTTAATGACAGTGGGATCAGCAGTGATGACCTTTCTTGCATTTCTGATATTGGTAAGTTGTGTCCTCTCTCTTTTTCTTGGTTATCCTGCCTAGATGTTTATCAATTTTATTTATCTTTTCCAAGAACTAGCTTTTGATCTCATTGATTTTCTCTATTGATTTTGTTTTTAATTTTATAGATTTTTGCTCTATTATTGTTACTTATATTATTTTGCCTGATTTAGACTTAAATTATTCTTATTTCTCTAGTTTCTTAAAAGGTTTTCTAAGGTGGAAGTTTAAGATTGTTTTTAGATTATTCTTCTTTTCTGATAAATTCATTTAATGCTCTAAATTTCTTTTTCAGCACTGCTCTCACTGCAGCCCGCACATTTTGTAAGTTATAGTTTTATTTTCATTTACTTCAAAATACTTTTTGTTTCTTTCGAAATTTCTTTTTTTCCCCTTGTGTTATTTAGAAGTGTGTAGCTTCATTTTTAAGTAATTAGAGTGATTTCCCACCTGTCTTTCTGTCATTGATTTCTTATATATTTCCATTGTGGTCTGAGCACATACTGTAATTTTATATGATTTCTGTTTTTTAAATTTGATAAACTGTGTTGTATAGCCCATGAGTAGTATATCACAGTGAATGTCCAAGTTTCTTAAGAAGAATGTGTATTTTGCTGTTGAATTAAGTATTTTATAAATGTCAATTAGATCAATTTGATTTATAGCACTGTTCAGGTCAACTATATACTTACTGATTTTCTGTCTGCTTGATGCATCAATTACTGAAAAAGGAGTGTTGAAGTCTTCAACTATAATAGTGGATTTGTTGATTTCTCCTTTTATTTCAAGCAATTTTTGCCTCATGTATTTTGACGCTTTCTTGTAAGATGCATACATGTTAAGACAGTTGTCTTCTTGGATAAGTGATTACTTTATCATTGTGTATTTCCTCACTTTATCCCTCATAATTTTCATTGATCTGAGATATGCTTTATCTGAAATTAACATAGGTATTCCAGCTTTCTTTAAATAGTGTTAGTTTGGTATACCATTATCAGTTCTCTTAATTTTTATCTATCTATTTATCATCTATCTATCTATCTATCTATCATCTATGATTTGTGATTGTATGTAACATATAGGTGGGCCTTGTCTATGTATCCACTCTAAAAATTTCTGTCTTTTATTTGGTATATTTAGATCATTCACATTTAAAGTAATTATTGACATAGTTGGACTAATAAATATCACATTTGGAACTGTGTTTTTTTTTAATTCGTTGCATTTGTTCTGTTCTCTTTTTTCTCTTTTCCTGCTTTCTCTACTTTTAATTGAGCATTGTTTTAGCATTTTCTTCCATTTTGTCTCCTCTTCTAGTATATCAATTACACTTTAAAAGAATGTTTTCATAATTACCCTAGTATTTCCATACATATTTTTAACTAATCTAATCAATCTTGAAATGACATTATACCATTTTACATGTAGTCAAAATTTTTCTCTTCTCTCCTTTATGATATTACTATCATTTATTTTACTTATCATATGCTAAAATCACTGAATGCAATATTTCTATTATTAATTTAAACAGTTCTCTTTTATATCAATTAACTACAAGAAAAAAAAAAGAGTTTATTTTATTTTCATTTGTTCTTTTTCCATTGCTCTCCCTTTCTTTATGTAGTTTTGAGTTTTGGGCCTATACAATTTTTTTTTTTTCTCTGAGTATCTTTTAACAATTCTTGTAAGGCAGATAAGCTGGTGAACTATTCCTTTGGTTTGAGTTTGTCTGAGAATGTTTCTACTTTTTATTTTTGAAGAATAACTGTTTTGGATATAGAATTCTACTTTGGTAAGGTGTTTGTCTTTCGATACTTAAGTATTTCATTCAACTCTTCTTGCTGTTAAGGTTTGTGATGAAAATAATCCACTTTCATTCCTATTCTTATTCTTATCATCTTGTTTCTTTCAAGACTTTTTCTTTGTCTTTGATTTTCTACAGCATAAATAAATAAACATGTTTACATTTTTAGCAATGATCTTGTTCGATGTTTTCAAAGCATCCTAGATCTGTGTTTTGGCATCTGCCATTAATTTTGCGTAGTTATTGGCCAATATAGCTTCCACTATTTCTTTTACTGTTCTCTCTTCTCTTTCTAGTGCACCCTTTTACTTTTAGCATACCCTTTTCATTCTTTCTTAGACTTTTCATCTCTCTGATAACATTACACATCCTATTCCTACATGTTGTCTCCCTTTCCATTACAGTCCTTAACATTTTAATGATAGTATTTTAAAATCCCTGTGTGCTAATATATCTGTGTCATACCTGGTTCGGATACTCGCTTTTTATCTTCCCTCTGTGCTTGTGTCTAATCTGGCTAGGATTTGTGCCATGTTTGTAGTTGCTGTAGTTCTTAAGGACTTCAAAATCCTCTAGTGTTCTTGCTTTACTTTCCTGTCATAACTTTGGTCTTTCTTAAATGCTCTTCCTCAGAGACAGTCTGTGTCTTTCAGCATCTTCAGCTATACTGTACTGTTATACTAGAACCCTCTTGATATGATGGTAAAAGTGTGAGGATTGGGAGTATTCTGTAACCTTCTAGCTAAACCTGTCTTTCAGTGTGTTCATGTCTGTGATGTGTGACCTTTAGAAGTGTTTATTCTTCTGTAGTTTCCCACCCTACTGCTGTGCTTATGTGAGATAAGAAGGATGTAAGGGGTTGTGGTGAGAGGAATGCCCTTCCTCATGGCTGTGGACAAGGCTCTGGTCTTTACCCTGGAGAGTAGGCCTTTGTTGTGGAGAATGCTCTGGTAGTACGTCGTGATTTTTTTTTTTTTTTTCCTTTTTCCTTAATTGAGTGAAAAGGTCTCCTCAGATCTTCAACCATTAAAACCTGGTGGAGGTTGTGGAAGTAAATCCTGGACGGAAAGCTCATGAACATTTTGCTACCTGTACCTCACCAAGACTGAGTCTTCCAGGAGTTTCTTTCTTTTATGGTAATCTACATTAAATCTAATAGAATTCATCAAAATTACCATTTCAGTTTTCCTACCATTTTATGGTTACAATGACTTTAGCTCCCAGTAATCAAATCTCTGCTGTAACTTTCTGGATTCACCTGTCCCTCTAGATTTCAGAGAGATAATGTATCTGCAATCTCAGTTTTTCAATCTCAGATGGGTCCAAAAAAGTCATTGATTTCAGTTTGTTTGCTTTAAAAAAAAAGAAAGAAAATTGCAATGATTAGAGTGACTGTTTTCCTTGGAGCTAAAACTCCAAACATAAATATATTTAATGGTCAACATATTTTGTTGAATTATAGTTTGCTTCACTTATTTATCGTTAAGCATTTAGTTCTTTTATTGAGAGATAACGTAGAGATAACAGTATCTTTTATATTGTAATTTAATTTATTTTAAACCCTTATAACTCAAATTTTTGTGTCCAGGTTTATACATGTTATTGTTTTGATACTGAAAACCACATTGCCCTTCAGAAACCTGATTATACTGTGGAGTCCTATAAGAGTGAATAAAACTGTTCTTTTATTAATGTACTTTTAGAACAAGGGATATTATCATGTAAACAACTGACAGTTTTTTCATGTGATATATGCTGTTTTTAAATGCATTCATTTTATTACAAAACTATTGTGGAATGTGCTTCTTTTTGTAGTAACTCTTTGTGTATCTTTTTTCTTGACTCTAATAATGTACTTTGCCTGTCTATATATTGAGATCTTATAAGGCTATCAATTTGTAAGATTTTTCTATGAATTAAGAATATTAATACTTTGTCATATTTATTGAAAATATTTTAAGCAACATATTATTTACCTTTAATTTTGATATGTTTATTTTGAAATGTATCCACTTCAAGTGTTGTATCTTCAAATATGCCGATACCTCTGTTTATAATTTATTTCTATTACTTTTAAGTTTAAATAGTTCTTCCCAATCTAGACTAATTGCTTTTTAATAGCAGTAGTGATACATATTACCTATGACTCTTGTTCACCATTTCAAGAAATATCAAGCCACTACAACTTCATTAAAGATACTTTGCTAGTATTTTCATGCTCTTTAATAGTCTCTATCCTATTGACCCCATTTGACAGTGTTCTTAGTGATTTGATTGGCCTTCAGCAGTTTTGTTAAAAATGTTTTTACATCCTCAATTATAACTATTAGCATTTACTTTGTTATTATTGCATTAAGAATAAGAGTTAAAAAAAAAAAAAAAAGATAAAAAAAAAGAAGAGCCAACACAGTCTCATGGAATGCAGGGTTTTACTCTCATCAAACAAATTACGTAATCTCCTCTGGAGTTCCTGCCTATTCTGCAAGTGACTCAATTTGGGGACACTAAGACAAATTACTTCTGGTGATTTTTTTTTCATCTTAACTCTATAATTGTCAATTCTTTTCCTGTAGAAACAGTCTGATTAGTATAAGTGAAGATTCCATACTCTATAGCAACATATTATTTTTATCTTTTTTATTCCATGATACATTGATGTGTATTATGCAAATTAAGTGTAAACATAAAAGAATGAGCTCTCTCATGAAAATTGATTTTTATATTAGATTAACACAGAGAATGCTAAATACTGAGCATTGAAAAGAGGCAAAATGTGCAACGCCTTCCATCCCCTCATGTATTAAAAAATGTGTACTGAATGTTTGTATATATGAAGGCCACCCATTTCTCAAAATTCTTTCTGTTTTAAGAAATCTTCCTTACTTAGGTCTGACTTTGTACAACAAGTGTAAAGGAGGTATGATATTTCCAATCCCTGCCCTCGATGGGGCAGAGTTAACTGGGGACTTGAAGTCTTCAGAATTGAATCAGAGATATAGAAAAGTTGAGAAGTTATTCACATCAGTGTCTGAAATGTATCACTGACAATAACATAGAATGGTGAGGGAGTCTATTTATTTTCTAGACCCAACTAGCAAGCCTTCCAGATGATACTGTAAGACATGATATTCTTCCAAATAATTTATCTTATGCTTAAGTCAAGTGAAGTCAATTTCTGATGATTGCAATAAAGCAATGTGATTATATAGAGATAAATTGGTAACTACTTGATTGCTTGTACCAGAGATAACATCTGAAAGGAGAGTTAAATCTTCTATTATTTTTCCTTAATACAAAAGAAGAAAACAATAGCTTGTTACACTATGAGTATTAAACATAATTTTCATGGCTACATAACAAGAAGAAAAGATATTATGAAAACTCTACTCTTTTAGATGATATTATATGTCTCTCCTTAGATATATCATTTTCATGTCTCTTCAATCCTTCAAATTATTTTTAGTTTATAAAAGAAAAAAATAATCACCATCAATACAAATATGTTTGTAGGCCAAACACTAGAATCACATTTATCTTTTCCTGGAAAAAGACGATATAAAGCATACTGAACTGAAACATTTTTACAACATATTTGCTAGAGTTTCCTTTAATTGACCAAATATATATGCCAGTAAAGATTATTATTAGGATTACTTTGTGCATTTATTTTAAGAACCTATATAAGGCTGAGGTTCTTTCCCGGCATTCAGTATGCATATACATCCCAAGAAGAACATCTGGAGATTAATTTGTGGTTTTGCTAAGTTTCTTCAATATCAAAATTTCACAGTTTAAAGAGCCAATAAAGAGGTCTACATTTACAATCTTAGTGTGATGTTATATAATTATTTTGATCATTTAAAAATATTTACTGATATTTTTCCTTGGAGATGAATGTGAGATGTGGTCCATACAATCAAAAAGTACACAATATAGTAGGACAGAATTGTTAGGAGCTAAGAATTACCAGGAAATGTTTTATTGAAGAGATAGGCTTTCACTGAAGGTTAGTGCATAGTTTCTGAAGGAAAACACACACACACACACACACAAAGACAGGAGATTCCAGGCACAAAAACATAAACAAGGGGATGGAAAGTGAAAGAACACAACAGTTTCAGGGAATTATAAGTGATATGACTGAGGATAAAGTGTAGTGGAAGCAACAGTGAGAAATAAGGCAGTAAGGCAGTGGTTTAAAAATTTTGTTGAATATTGAATTCCACTAGTAAACTGAGGAAAATCGCCTCACCCAGAAAATACACAGACTTTATTTTGTCAATAAATTTTGTTAATATTATGTCTCTCCATGGACTCAAGATCACATAGGGTGTCTTATGTTATGCTACAATGTTTATTTTTTACTCTAAATGCACTAGGACATATGAGTGATTTAAATGGGACCAGATGTATGATTGGGATCAGATACACTAGAAGACATGAGTGGTTTCTAGGTGATCAGGGGCTTGTATTATGCTATCATGCATCCAGTTACAGTGGCACAAGAATTCACCAACATTATTTCCTAGGTTACTGCTTCTTGTGAGATTAGGTATTGTTACTTGATTCTTCCTTGTTACTGTCTATGTTATAGATAACATTTGCCTTAATGCAATTCCTTGATTGGGCTACCTTCTGTTAGTCACTCCAGTACTTCCTCTCTGGCCTTTGGGCAAAGGGTACTGCTTTTTTCTTTGTGTTATTTCATCTCAAATATGGACATAGACACATTGTTCTTTTCTGAGGGTAGAGACAATACCAGGCTATAATTTTAATCAGAGTTTAGTAAAAGGATAAGGACAATGAATTGAAATGATAGCATAGAGAATAAGGTAAAACTTTTTGTCCAGCCTTGAGTCTCTTAACCAGAGTCAGCCAATCTCTTCCTAACAACTCCAGAACTGTTTCAGTCATCTAGAGGGCTTAGAATCTAGGCTACATTTATTCTATTGCCAGGTGAAAAAAAAGAAAACATACAAAATTTTTCTCTTGAGTTTGAATAATGTCCCTTTCATGAAATGTATTCCCCATCCCAGGATTAACATTTATAGATTGATTGACATCTGGGACACTAATTCTTTTTAGGTGTGTGATAGACAGCCTCCAAAGAAAGAAATAATCAATGTCTGCGTGGGTGTAGGGAAATATTAATAAAAGAGTATTAATATTAATACTTTCAATTATAAGACAAATAAGTTCTGGAGACATATTGTACATCATGGTGACTATAGTAAATATTGTATTGTATACTTGATTTTTGCTAAGAGATTAGATCTCAACTGTTATCACCCCCACACACACACACACACACCACACACACACACACACACACACACACACACACGGTAACTACAGGATGTGATGGATATGTTAATTAGTTTGATTGTGGTTATCATTTGACAATGTATACATATATCAAAACATTGTATACCTTAAATATAGTAGACCCCCTTTATCTACAGTTTTGTTCCCTTTATTTTCAGTTACCAGCACTCAACTGCAATCTGAAAATATTAAAGAAAAGAATCCAGAGGTAAATAATTCCTAGGTTTTAAATCATATGCCCTTCTGAGTAGCATAATGAAATCTTACACTGCCTGCTTCATCCCCCCCACCCAGGACATAAATCATCCCTTTGACCAGCTTTTGCACACTGTAGACACTCCCTGCCCGTTAGTCACTTAGTAGCCATCAAGGTTATCAGGTTGACTGTGGCAGTATCACAGTGCTTCTGTTCAAGCAACCCTTATTTTACTTAATAATGGCCCCAAAGTGCAAGAGTAGTGATGCTGGCAATTCAGATATGCCAGAAACAAGCCATCTTGTACTTTCTTTAAGTGACAAAGTGAAAGTTCTTAATAAAGAAACAAAGAAAATAAATCATATGCTGAGGTTGCTAAGATCTATAGTAAGAACAAGTTTTCTATCTGTGAAATTGTGAAGAAGGAAAAATAAATGTGTGCTAGTTTTATTGTCACACCTCAAATTGCAAAAGTTACAGCCACAGTGGATAAGTGCTTAGTTAAGGTGGAAAAGGCATTATATTTTTCGATGAAAGAGATGAACAGAAAACGTATACATATACACACTATTAGGTTGGTGCAAAAGTAATTGCAGTTTAAAAGGTTAAAAATAATTGCAAAAACCGCAATTGCTATGGCAACATAGTATGTCTATACTATCATGGTTTCAGGCATCAACTGGGGATATTGCAATGAATCCCCCATAGATAAGGGAGATTATTTGTCATAAATAAATACATTTTAAAAAATAAATTTCTCCCTTCCTTAGTTGTGCACCTATAGAGAATGGTCCAATTTTCCACTCGTTACACTCTGAAGCAGGGCTGGCCTGTGACTTACCTTGATTAGGAAAACATGGCAAAAATATCCTATCAGTTCCTGCCTATTCTTCAAGAAAGAGACCTTGATGCCAGCCTCCAAAGGTTCCAGCCATCCCAAGTGAGAAATTAGAGAGGTGAGTGATAAAGTCACTGTTATGGACTAAACTGTTTCCTCCCCCATCCCCAGAATTCATATGTTGAACGTCTACGTAACACCCAGGGTGACTATATTTAGAGATCTGGCCTTTAAAGTAGCAATCAAGGTTAAATGAGGTCATAATGGTAGAGACATAATCCAATAGGACTGGTGTCCTTGTAAGTACAGGAAGATACCAGAGAAGCATAAGCACAAAGAAAGGCCATGTGAGGACACTATGAAAAGATAACTGTCTACAAACCCAAAAGAGATGTCTTAGTTGATGCCAAACTTGCCAGCATTTTGATCTTGGCTTCTAGCCTTCAGAACAGTGAGAAAATAAATCAATCCAGTGTATGGTATTTTTTTTTTTATTTTATGGGAGCCCTAGTGGACTAATATATCTACCTTGAAAGTTCTATCCTCAAGAGATTCCACATAGAGCAGATAAATTACCCAGCTGAGCCATGTAAAGATAGAAGAATCATGAGAAATAACAAATTACTTTTGTGTTAAGGTCTTAAATTTGGGGGTAGTTTCTTATGCAGTGATAGATGGCTGAAACCATGGTAAAGACTACCCCTATCCACAAGGGTGTTGGTTGATAAAATGACACTGACAGATATTTATTTTGCATGCATGGTTACCAAGTTCTGGGACATTTGTTGCTATTCATGAATACCTCATTGCATCCTAACCTCATACTTTCTCATAGCCACTCCCTATTCAAATAACTGCATTTGACAATGTGGTAAATTATATTGATAGTGCTTAATTTGTACCATTTGCAACTTTTGATAGGAATAATGCCTTCTAAAACAGGATAAAGTATTAAAGAACTATTGAATATTATTTGCTAATATTTGTGATCTGTGTCATTCAATTTAGTAAATGAAATTGGTACAAACTTTTCATCTGGGGGCTGACATTAGTCATTACATTAGCAACATAATTTAGTATCATGAAGTGAATTTGGTTTTTCCAATTTTTTTCTGAAATAAGGAAAAAATTAAAGAATACATTAACTACATGTTCCTTCAATATTAGAGATCTTTAATTGACTTTTCAATTAATTTGATGACTTTTTTTTACATTTCTTGAGTCAATAACAGCAATAATTACTTTCCCAGAAACATTTATGTCACAGTGATATTCAAATTAATTGGCATAAGTTGTGTGGGCTATTTTCCTTGTTTTTTCAATTATACCAACAGTATGTCTGTGTTCTCTGTTATTTTTCCTTTCCTTTATTCCCAACTTCATTGAGGAAAAATTGACAAGTATAATTATATACATTTAAAGTGTACAGTTTGATGATTTGGTGTACATTTACATTATGGAAAAATTACCAAGATCTAGATATTAACACATCCATCATCTCACATGTTAACTCTTAATTTTTTTGTGTGATGAGAATTTTTAAGATCTGCTCTCAGCAACTTTCAAGTATACAATACCATATCACTAATTATAGTCACCATGGTGTACGTTGGATCCTCAGAACTTATTCTTTAACTAAAAATGTATACCATTTGAGACTTAAAGCTCCTGATTTTTCCCTCCATCTTTTTCTCTTTCCCATCAGCACTTAGAAACCACCATTTTATTCTGTTTCTATTTTATATATGTGGAGATATATATATATATCGCACATATGAGTGAGATTATACAGCATTTGCCTTTCTCTGCCTGGCTTATTCCACTCAGCATAATGCCCTCCAGGTTCATACATATTGTCATGAATTGAATGATTTTCTTCTTTTGTATGGCTGAATAATATTCATATATATATCATATCTGTTATCCATTCATCTATCAAAGGACATTTAGGTAATTTCCATATTTTAGTTCTTGTGAATAATGCTGCAATGAACATGGAAGTGATAATACATACTCTATATGAGATTCGAACTCAGCTATTTCTCCAAAGATTCTGATTTTCCAGGAACATCTCTTCTACTAATCAGAGTAAAATTAACTGTCAAAGCAAAGGTGCTTCCAAATCCTCATGTAAGTGAATTTGTCATCTGGGGTATATTTTATTTGTAAAATTTCAAAGTTTTCATTTATGTAAAATACCAAATGTTCTTACCTGAAAACTGTTTAAACCATAAGTAATGGGCTGTAATCTAGCATTCAGGGACTTGGAGTTAAAGTGGGACAACACTGATAAGCAAGCAGAAAGCTTCAATGAATCAGTCAGATTGGTTACATGGAATGATGTCTGCTGATGAAAATCAGTGTCACAAAGTAACTTACTCTGTGCTCACTGATTGTTGTACTGTCCTAAATTTACTAATTAAAAAAAAAATTAAATATTTCTAACTCTAGTGTGTTTATAATCCTCTTCTCAGACAAAATGTGATATTTATGTAAAATTCAGAAGAAAAATGATAACACAATACATATCCCTCAAAAAAAAAAAAAAAAAAGAGAGAGAGATTAAATCCAGGTATTATTATTTGGTAAACTTGCCAAACAAGATCAAAAGTATAAGCATCAAGGAGATGGAAAAGGGACTGCTGATACTAACTCAAATCTTGAGGAACTAATGATCAGTAGAAAGAGTTTAAATATTAGAATAAGCTAGAATGGGGCTATAATTCTATCATTTATCAGTAGCCTCACTTGGAATAAATTATTAAACTCAGTTTCTATATTTATAAAATTGGTATAATAATATCTATCTCCTAGTATTGTTGGGGATTTTATTTAAATTATGTATATCTACATCTTGCTCAATCTGAGTAAAAAATGAAAAGTTATTCAGAGAACTGAAAGCAAGGCAGATAACAATGGTTAAATAGTGGAAAATTTCCCAGGAATAGAAAAGGCTTATTGTCACTAACCAATGGGAACAGAGCCCAATGTTAAATTACTCAAATGTCTCAAAGAAAAATGCTGAAAATAGACTCAGAAACCCTTGCTTCATGGATAAGAATCTCCTGATATCCATACCAATTATATAATGATGACAAAGATTATTGAAATAAAGGTTTAACTCAGGTGCAGGATCTGGTGACTGGGAAATAATGCCTATGGAGGTAGAGCAGTAAAGCATCAGCAGAGAAGATGGAAGCAGGAAAGGGGAGGAGCCTAAATATCTCTATTCTGTGAACAACAGATTCACTCAGAGAAATGGAATTAACCCTGCCTGAAGCTGGTCCACTGGCTCTCCTGACGGCAAAGAGTCACAATGGAATTAAACTGAAGGTGGTTGGTGTTCACAAATTATGATATATTTGAAGTCCCTAATATTGGGTAATGAATGTACAACTTCTGGACATATATGCAAGGGCCCTGACTTCCTGGAGAATAACTGGAAAACAATAGTTCTTATTGTCAATCTTAATTTGCTGCTAATGATTTGAGATCTTGAAGGCATCCAGTATTGTTTGGCTAGATATTGATGCCTAGCATTCAGGTTATTACTGGTGCCCAAATACTGATTTTTTCCACTCCTCTGCCAATTACTGGTGACTTAAATTCTGAGGCTTTGCAGATTAATCTGGTAGAAACAATTTAGATAAATCCTAAGAAACATTCCTTAGGTATTTGGCTACATATATTAAACAATACCGTATTTCCCCAAAAATAAGACCTAACTGGAAAATAAGCCCTAGCAAGATTTTTCAGGATAACATCCCCTGAACATAAGCCCTAATGTGTCTTTTGGAGCAAAAAATAATATAAGACCCAGTCTTATTTTCAGGGAAACATAGTAGGGCAGCTTAAAATAGGACTAATGATTACTTGCAAATTATATCTGTATATTTACACACGAACACATAGCATCCCCATCATTACTTATTAGCTAAGAGTATAGGAAGACTAAAATCACTAATCAATGTCAATAAATTGTTAATCTTCTGTAAGAAAAAAAAAGCGGAATGGCTTACTATTACGGGATACCAGCAACACAAGTTGAGATATACATGAGTCATTATAAAAAAACTGTTTTCATAAATGGGAATCTAAACTGTGATTAATAGAATTCAATTTACAAAAGAAATGACATATGCTTAAAACGACATATCAAAAAAGGGTTGCTCAGGTATGGAGTATGGAATGTGGAGTTTTGACAAAAGTACAAGAATTCTGCTTTGCCACATTCATTGGTCCAAGCTCAGCAGTCTCCAAATTCCCAATTAAATACTTTCTGCATGTTCACTGTAGCAGTAAATTACATAATGCATTATAAATTATAGTTAAAAAGACATTTTTCTTTTGAAAGAGTGGCATAAGGCCAGCAAGGATAAGATAGGCAATCAGCATCCCACTGTTTCCTCTTTGCAGAAGAAATGTGTTTAGAACAGTAAGCAAATCATCTGGATCTCACTGGCATCAAAATGGCCCAATCACTCGCTATTCAACAATTTCATGTTTCTTTGATTTTCTGGAGTTTCTAATGCATTTTAGTAACAAGTCATCTTAATGTAAACATGTCAGGATACTATAATCTCTTTCAAGTTTGTGTCTGGATGTATTAATGTAAACATTAATACATTTCGTCAGAGACATTATTGAAGAGTAACATGAACTCATTGTTGTATGAACCTTGATAAAACATGGTGTCTCTGGTCAAGGACAAATCAATGTATTACAAAATATGTATTGTGCTCTAAATTATACATTCTCCTTAATACTTATTTTCATTAGCAATAAAAAAAGGCATATGTTGTTATTCTTCACTGGAGCATGAAACATGAGAAAGATATCAAGAAGAGATCACAATCAACATTTCAGTTGTATGCTAGCCAAAGACTGTACCTTAAACTGAAAGAGAAATAGATGAAGAGAATCAAAAATTGTAACTGCGAAGGTTAATAGAAAAAATTGTGTAAATGTATATTTGCTATACTTTTTTTTGTCAACTTATTTAAAGATGTACAATCAGATAAAATAATAATTATAACTATATATTGTTGGGTTGTAATATAAATAGATGTCATAGTTGCCACAATGGAATAACACAATGGAATAACATTCCTATATAGGATTAACATTTCTATATCTCAATGGTATAAAGATAGTACAAATCTGACATAGACTCTTATAAATTAAGATGTATATTGCTAGCCTCAGAGCAATCACTAAGAAATAGCTTTAGAAATATAGTGTAAAAAACATTAAGGAATTAAAATATTACATTATAAAATATCCCATATGTATGTGTGTGTGTATATATGTATATATATATGTATATATATATATATATATATGCATGTGTATATATATATATATGTAAAAACCCAAACAACATAAAAGAACAAAGGAACAAAAGTAAATAAAATTTAATTATAGAAACAAAATGGCAGATGCAAATTCAGCTTTATCAATAGTAGTATTAAATGTGAACAGATTAAACAAGCCAATCCAAGAATAGAGATAGATTGAAAACCAAAATTCACAAACACAAGGTCCAAATATATTCTGTTTATATGATTGCTATTGAAAGATACAAGTAGGTTAAAAACAAAAGGATGACTAAAGATACACCATGCAAACGGCAACCATTAAGTGAGGTGGAGTGTCTATGTTAATATCAGACACAATAGACTTTAATAGAAACAAATGTTACTAGAGATCAAGAAGGACATTTCATAATAATAAATAGGATAATACTTAGGAATATTTAACAAACATAAACATTATGTAATGATATTTATAATAAAAAATTAACAATTACTAAATAAGAAACAATTATAAGCAAGTACCTACTAACAAAGTCCTAAAATAAATGGAGCACAGGGTGACAGAATCTAGGACACACATATATAATTGAATAATAATAGTTCAAGATTTTAATGCCACACTTTCAATAATGGATAAAACAACTACATAGAAAGGAAATAGGATACTTGAATAGAATTGTAAAACAACTAGACCTAACAGATTGTTATACAACACTCAACACAGCAACAGCATAATATAAATTATTCTCAAGTGCACATGGAACATTCTCCAAGATAGACTGAATGCTAGGCTGTAAAAAACAAAAAAAACACAAAAAAAACAAAAAAAGAAAGAAAAAGGAAAAGAATTAAAAGGATTAAAATCATATAAAGTTTGTTCTCTAACCACCATGGAAAGACTCTAGAGATCAATAACAGAAAGAACTTTGGTAAATTTGCAAACATGTTGAAAGCAAACAACGTATTCCCAAATAACAAATGAGTCAAGGAAGAAATCACAAAACACATTAGAAAATACTTTGAGATATGAATAAAAACGAAAATAAACAAAATAAATGTATCACACATAGACAAAGCAGTGCTAAGAGAGGAATTTATAAGTATAAATGACCAAAATCAAAAGAAGATCCCAAATCAATCAACTAACCTTCTACCTTAATACATTGGAGAAAGTAAATATAAAGCAAGAGGAAGGAAGGAAATAATAAAGATTTGAGTGGAAATTAATTAGAGTGGAAAAACATTAGAGAAACTCAATGAAACCAAAAATTAGATCTTTGAAAAGGTCCACAAATTAAACTGTTAGCTAGACTGACCTGGGGGTGGGGGGTGGGGGGGGGAGAGAGAGAGAGAGAGAGAGAGAGAGAGAGAGAGAGAGCTCAATTTACTACAATTGTGAATGAAAGACAGGAGATTGATACCAACACTCGAGAAACAGAAAAATTGTAAGGTGAATATTAACAAGTGTATACCAAAACAAAATAGATAATTTAGATAAATGGACAAATTACAAAGATTACAAGCTACTGAAACTGACCCAAAAGGGAAGTAAAATCTGATTGGATCTACAACAAGGTAAGAGATTGATTAGTGATGAAAAAACTTCTCGCAAAGTAAAGTTCCAAAATGAAAGAAACAAATGGCTTCACTGGTGAATTTTACAAAATATTTAAGTAAAAATTTATATAATTTTTTTATGAACTCTTCCAAAAAATAGAAGAGGAGGAAATACTAATTCATTCTCTAAGGCCTGTATTATCCTTATATTAAAGCAAACAAACACATCACAAGGAAAAAAAATCAATATCTCTTATGAATATAGATACAAAATTCTCAGGTAAATATAGAACATAACAATTATATTAAAAGGATTATACACCATGAGTAAGTGGGATTTATCCCAAGAATGCAAGGTTATTTTAACATATAAAGCTAATGAATGTAATATGTCAATAGATTACAGTATAAAAACCACTTGATCATCTCAATAGATGCAGAGAAACAGTTGAAAATATCTAACACGTTTTCATGATAAAAATATTGAACAAATTAGGAATAAAAGTCATATTTATAAATCTGGTAGGAGCCATCAACATGAGAAAGGGCATTTATAAAAATACAACAGCTAACGTTATGCTTAATGGTGAAAGACCAAATAATTTCCCTCTGCAATCAGGAATAAGACAAGGATGCCTGTTTTTATCACTTCTGTTCACTTCTATTCAATCTTATACTGGAGGTTCCACCAGTGCAATTTGCCAAGAAAAGCAAATATAAGAGATATAGATTTGATAGGAAGAAGTAAAACGTCTTCTTGCAGATGAGACCATGTTGCACATAGAAAAGTCCACTAAAAACTATTAGAAAAAAATGACCTCAACAAAGTTTCAGGGTACAAGATCAGTAGACAAAAATTAATTATATTTCTATACACTAGACAAGAAATATCTGAAAATGAAATTAAGAAAAGAATTCCATTTGCAATTGTATAAAAAAGAATAAAATATTAGGGGTAAATATAACAAAAGAAATATAAAATTTGTACTGTTAAAACTACAAAATATTGTTGAAAGAAATTAAAGATCAAACTATGTGGAAAGACCTCTCACATTTATGGATTAGAATATTTAATATTGCTAAGATGACAATTCTCCCCAAGTTGATCCATAGGTTCAACATAATCCTTATCAAAATCTTTCCTTCTTTTTCAGAAATTGACAAGTTGATAGTAAAATTCATATGAAAATGAAAAGGACCCTAAATAATCAAAGCAATATTGAAAAACAAGAACAAAGTTGGAGGACTCATATTTCCTGGTTTTAAAACTTATGGCAAAGCTATTTAAATCTAAACAGTGTGATATCCACATGTACATATAGACATATGCATCAGAAATAAATCTCTATTTTTTTATGGTCATTTGATTTGCAACAACAGTGCCAAGACCATTTGATGGGAGAAAGAAGAGCCTTTTCAGCAAATGGTCTGAGACAATTGGATGTCCATATGCAAAATAATTAATTTGTACTTCTGTATCACATCATATACAGACATCAATTTAAAATAAACCAAAGATATGAATGTAAGTTGTAAAACTATAAAACTCATCAAAGAATGCCTAGTAGTAAATATTTATGACCATGACTTGGAAAATGGATTCTTAAATACAATACAAATGAACATACAACAAAATAAAATAAAATAAATAAATAAATAAATACATACATACATAAATACATAAATAAATAAATAAGTTGAACATCAAAATAAAAAAAAATACTTTAAAGGTTTTACTTAAACTATGCTTTTGATTTAAAAGATCAATAAAGTTAAAAGTAACTCAAAGAATGGAGAAAATGTCTGCAGAAAATATCTGATAAAGGACTAGTAACTATACAATATAAGTAAAATTTAAAACTCAGTAATTAAAAGATAGTAATCCTAATAGAAAAATGCAAAGGATCTCCAAATAAGATTTATAAATGGGGGCTCTCTTGTAGGTAACTAACTGCTTTTATCTTGCTGCTTTTAAGGTACTCTCTTTGTCTTTAAGCTCTGACATTTTAATTACATGTCTTGGTGTTGCCCTCTTTGGGTTCACCTTATTTGGGACTCTACATTTCCTAGGCTTGTATATCTATTTCCTTCACCAGGTTAGGGAAGTTTTCTGTCATCATTTCTTCAAGTAGGTTTACAATTCCTTGCTCTCTCTCTTCTCCTCCTAGTACCCCTATAATGTAAATGTTGATACACTTGATGTTGTCCCAGAGGCCCCTTAAACTATCCTCATTTATTTGGACTTTTTTTTCCTGTTCTGATTGGGTGTTTTTGATACCTTACCCTCTACATCGCTGGTTTGATCCTCTGCTTCATCTAATCTACTATTGATTCCCTGAAATATAGTCTTCATTTCTGTTATTGTATTCTTATTTCTGATTGGTTCCTTTTTATGTTGTATAAATCCATTTTTATGTTTCCTATGTCTTTGTTGAAGTACTCCCTGAGATCATCGAGCATCCTTATAACCAGAGTTTGGAGCTCTGCATCTGGTAGGTTACTTGTCTCCATTTTGTTTAGTTCTTTTTCTGGAGCTTTCTTCTGTTCTTTTATTTGGGACATGTTTCCTTGTCTCCCAATTTTGGCTGCCTGCTATGTTTGTTGCTATATATAGGTAGGGATGCTATGTCTTCTAGTCTTAGTAGAATGGCCTTATGTAGTTGGTGTGCTGTGGAGCTCAGGGGCACAGTCTTCCTGTTCACTTGAGCCATGCACTTCAGATATGTGTGGGTTGTGTGTGCCTTCCTCTTGTAGCTGAGCCTTGGTTGCTATTCGCACATCAATGGGAGGGACTCACCTTCAGGCTCACTGGTTGTGAGGACAAGCCATGACTACAGTGGAGGAGTTGTGGAAACAGTGAGTTACTTATAAGGAATCCCCAATAAGACTGTCAGCTGATTTCTCAATAGAAACTTTGCAGGCCAGAAGGGATTGGCAGGAAATATTCCAAGTGATGAAAACAATGACCAAGATTACTATATCCAGTGAAGCTATCATTTAGACTTGAAGAACAGATAAAGAACTTCTGAGACAAGAAAAAGCTAAAGTATTTCATCACCACCAAACCAATATTACAAGGAATCTTAGAGGGACTTCTTTAAGACAAAAAACAAACACACAAACAAAAACAAAACAAAACAAACAAAAAACTATCTATCTATCTATCTATCTATCTATCTATCTATCTATTTATCTATCTATATAAAATGGCAATAACTACATGCCAATCAACAATTAATTTTGATGGAAATGGATTAAATACTCTAATCAACAAATAGGGAAGCTGATTGGGTAAGAAAACAAGACCCTTACATATGCTGCCTACAAAAGATGCACTTCAGATCAAAAGACTCACAGACAAACTGAAAGTAAAGGATTTTCATAAAAAAAGATATTTCATGAAAATGGAAACAAACAAAAAGTGGGGTAATAGTACTTATACCAGACAAAAATAGACTTTAAAACAAAGGCTATAACAAGAGACAAAGAAGAACATAGCAATTCCACTTCTGGGTATTTATCCAAACAATCCCAACATGCTACTTTGAGGGGATGTGCTCATCCATATGTTCACTGCAGCATTATTTACATAAGCCAAGATATGAAGGCAACCTGGGTGTCCCTGAATGGATGAATATATAAAGAAGAGGTGGTACATATATATAATGGAATATTACTCAGCCATAAAGATAGAATGAAATCTTGCCATCTGTGACAACATGCATAGACCTAGCGGGTACAGTGCTGAGTGTAATTAGTCAGACAGCGAAAGACAAATGTCATATGATTTCACTTATAAGTGTAATCTGAAACACAAAATAAACAAACAAATGAAACAGAAACAAACTCATAGATACAGAGAACACTTTGATGGTTGCAGGATGGGAGAAGGATTGGGAGTGGGTGAAAAGGGGAAGAGATTAAGAAGTACATATTGGTTGTTACACAGTAGTCATGGGGATGTAGGGTATAGTATAAAGAATATAGTCAATAATACTGCAATAACTACGTATGGTATCAGGTGGGTACTAAATCAATTGGGGTGATAGATGAGAGGGGGTTTGGAGACAGGGTGAAAAAAAGTAAAGGGATTAAGAAATACAAATTTGTAGTTACAAAATAGTCATGGGGATGTAAAGTATAGGAAATATCATCAACAATATGATAATAACTATATATAGCGCCAGGTGGTACTAGTCAGTGGGATCATTTCCTAAATTATATAAATGTCTAACCACTATGCTGCATACTTGAAACTAATATAAAATAATATTGAATATAAACTCTTAATTGAAAATTTTAAAAAGCAGGGCAAAGATCAATAATATTGTGCTATCTTAGTACAATTTCAGATGGTTGCCGGACTTATCATGGTGATAACTTATTTAGCATAGAGGATATAATCAGTAATATGGTAATAACTCTGTATAGTGCTAGGTGGGTACTGTTGAATAACTATGATGAACACATGAAACTAAAACAATATTTTACATTAGCTATATTTCAATAAAAATCTTTTAAAAATTTACAAATGACCAAAAGCAGCTTAACATCCTTACTCATTTGGGAAATGCAAATCAAAACCATAGTGCTATACCACTTCACACCCTCCCATGATGGTTACTAAAAAAAGACAGACTATATAACAAGTAATGATGAAGATGAAGAGGAATTGGAACACTCATACACTTCTGGTGGGAATACAAAATTGTCTAGCCACTTCAGAAAATCTTTGTCAGGGTCCCAAATGGTTAAACATGGACTTACCAGCAATCTATTCCTAGGTATTTACCTAAGAGAAATAAACACATGTCTACACAATAATTTATACATGAATGTTCATTGCAGCATTATTCATAATAGCCAAAGTAGAAACAACCCAAATGTCGTTCAACTGATAATATTTTTTTAAATGTTGTGTATCTATACAATTGAATATTATAGAACCATAAAATGCAAGTACCAATATTTGTCAAAACTGGATGAACCTTTAAAACATTATGCTATGTAAAGGGGGTCAATCACAAAAAAACTACCTATTGTGTGATTTCATTGTTATAAATTCCAGGGTATATAAATCTGTAGACACACTAGGTATTTCTCTGTGTGCCTAGAGCAATGGGAGTGTGATGATGTTGGGTGAAATGCTTTTTTTTCTGGGGAGGGATACAAACGTTATAAAATTGACTTTGATGATTGATGCACAATTCTCTAAACATAATAAAAATTATCGATTTGAACACTGAATGGGTAAATTGTATGGGATGTGAATTATATCTCAATAAAGCTGTTAAAAATAAAAAAAAAGTAAAAGAAAACAAAATAAATTTCTGAAGAAAGAAAATCATTTGTTTCCTTTTTTATTTTCTGGGATTATTAATGGATATAGATTGTTAATGGATTTGTACACCATTAAATAATCCACTACTTTCATTTTCATGATGCTGTTGAAAATATCACTAAATGAACTAGGCACTTAGTTATGATTTATTACTTAGTCTTCCTTACAGGTCTCTTAGGACATCATATATTCTAAATTAAATAGGCTATATTTGGGAGTCTTAGGGTAATGTAATTTTAGCCTTTTTTTTGGAAGAAATTGTTTTTTATATTTTAAATTAAATAAGCAAATAAGGACATTTCAGATCGGAAATGTTAACACAGCTTACATTGCTCAGTGTACAAAGAACAAGACTACATTAAATTGTTTATATAAAGTGTGGATTTCAGTTTTTGCTTGGCTAATAACATTGTTCCCTATTTTCTAAACACATGACATATGTAGTTTTTGCTTCCTCTTAGCCAGGTGACATTGATATGATAAACTTACAATCATTTTAGTATTGTATCATTTTAAATATTTGTTTTGTATCACTTTTTAAAATTAACATTTAAAATAATGCTATAGTATACATGATTGAAACTCAAGAATCAGTTAGTTTGAAAAATAATGGGAGAAATTAATAAGAGAAGGGAATATAAATGTCTTGCATGAGTTTGGCAGAAATACATCTTTCTTTAATCTGTCATGGAGAAGAAAGCTAAATTACTGAAAATCTAAATATGAGAAATCATACTCCTGGTAGACTACTGCAAAAATCTACTCATAGAGATAGAAGTGAAACCAGATACTAACATATTATTCTGTTGAAAAGGGTTTTTAATTAATTTTAAAAGTATTTAAAGTTAATTGTTATGGTCATATTTTAATTTTAACTTTTATATGTAGACCATTGTGGTCTCTGCCTCCTGAATCAGTGGTCTTCAAATTACTTTGATCATTATGTCTGTTGGTAAAATGTGTTAGAGTACTCACTCTGTAAACTACTACTTTCTAAAGTACTCTTTCATGTGTATTATGAAGCATTTGAAAATGTAAAATTAAAATTTTGAGATATAGTGATTTTAAATATCTTGTTAATTTTTTAGTATTATAATATAAATAGATAAAATCTTAAAGCATTATATACAAACACAGCTAGCTAATTAATGTTGTTGCATGGAAATATACATTTCAAACAGTCTATTTTATAGTTTTCGTTTTTGTTTGTGATACATATTTGAGCTCATCAGGGCTAAAAATATCGCCATGACATTCAGATACAGTACATACTGCTTATGAACAGTTTTTAAAACTTTTATTAAATTTATTGGGATGACATTGGTTAGTAAAATTACGTAAGTTTCAAGTGTACAACTCTATCTTTCTATTTTCTTTCTCTGAATCTGCTGTTTGGGGCCAAGCAGGCCTCCGCTGTTTCAAAGGCCAAAGCTGTGTTCTAGCACGGATCATCTGAGGAAATCATATATTTTTAATTTAGAGCACAGTCTCTAAAATTACAAAGATTTTGTTTTGCTTTTTTAACTTGACTCCACCTTTTACTAGTTGTGTGTCCTTGAGTACTGTATCCAGTATCTCTAAATTACAAGTTCCTCACCTATAAAATGGGGATGATAATAAGCCATGCCTTCCTCTAAGGAATTAGTTATAACCATATGAAATAATGTCTCCCCAGTGTTTAACTCAGCCCATAGCACTTAATTCAGCCCCATGAGTAAAACTGTAATTATTTTTGTTATAATTATCTTTAGAGTAAAAGATAAAAATTAAACTCCATTTTCAATTGCACCTTTTAAATCTAATTAACCTTACTTAAATGCAACTCCCCTCAAATAATGGCCTGTCCTCACAATCCAAATATTCCCTCAATTTTTCCCTGAGTTGCCCAACAAGAAGCAGTAATTTCTTCATGCAAAATAAACTTCTAATATTTTGGAACGTTTTAAATATTTTACATATAATTATTCATGTTCTTGACTAATCCCAGCACTATTTTCTCACCGAACTCCCTACCATATTTAATTTTTTTTCAAAGCAGAAGCTGTGGTTTTAGATCTTTCAAGAGCTTATTCAACACAGAGTGACTGCCTTGCACAAAACAGTTTTGCAACAGCACCTTAAGAATTAAAAGAAAAAATAATTTTCAATCACACTTTTTTTACTCTATGATCTACATCCTGATCTCTTACACCTGCAACTTGACATTTTGTTTAAAAATATTACATTTTTCCATGAGCTGTGGCAACCATCAGAGTGTCTGTAAAAACAAGTATCTTGCAAATATTTTTAGATAGGACTATTCCTAGATATTTCTTTCTGACATATTCTGTTATGTAAAATAAAATTAGTGTTAATTACACAAAGAAACACAAAACTTTCCTTAAAAATTATGGTGTTTAAAGCTTTCCATTTCCAGAATACACTTGTTTAGCTTTCAAAACACTCACATTTTGAAATGCATGCACACATACTTATATCCTTCTAGATTTTATACATAAAATCACTAATAGCAATGTCTTAAAACTCTTATTAAGCCTTAAAAATATTCTTTTATTATTTATGCTAAATATCTGTATACTTGTATTATCAAGATTTTCTAAATGTGTTAAACCAGTGTTGTATCTATCTGGCAAATATTAGCAAGTTATCAATGATCTGATTGCTATAGACAATGGGAATAGATAAATTAGTGTTCCAAAAAAAAAATAAAATAAATAACAATGATCATGTGGTTGGGTCTATATTATACAGAGGGTGCCTAAAAAATGTATACACATTTTAAGAAAGGAAAAGACTGTATGAAAATTGTAATACCCAATATCTACATAACAAAAGATGAATACAAGTCACGTGTATATATATATATATATATATTTTTTTTTTTGGCATCTCCTTTATATTTTATGCTTTGTAACTTTTCACAGATTTACATAATGTAAATGATGCAATCTGCTGTTTGCAATTTTTGTTTTGCAAATATAATACACTATATCCTAATTTTCAAAATGCTATACAATGGTAGCTATAAACTAGTAAATAATCCAGACCTTAGGAAATAAATCAACTTTGAACTATGTTATGATTATTTTGGCAGGGACATAGTGCAAACATGGAAAGGTGAAGATTTGCCTTTATGGAATGTATTATTCTGATGCCAACCATCTTGGAAAAAATATATGGGCAAGAAATAAGAGCTTCTGGAAATAAGTCTTAGAAGTGTGATTAAAATAAAAACCTTATTCCCTTCCTGGTACCTGAGGTAAATGTATCCTACTTTCCAAAGCTTGGAGTACTTTTCCTTGTCTAAGACACAAAGAGCAGTGTAGAGAAATAAGATTAAAACCTCTTAAATGGTACGGGATTATGCAGCAGCTTTAGGTTATACACATATTCTTTGATGTTTATGAGTGTATGTGGTATGTTCCTCTTTATCCTCCATTCCTTGTAAAGTCTTTTAATTGCACAGCCTTACCTGTTTTGTAGGAAGTTAGGTCTATGTCACTTGTTTAGGTGATGGGCCAGATCAGTGCACTATCTCACTACAAAAACAAACTATTGTAACTCCTGAAACAATCAACATAGTGTGAAGGATAGTGGTAGTCACTAATGAAGGACAGCTCTGGGCAGCAAGGTGACAATATCTCAAGAATTCTGTGTTATAGGGTCAATATTGTCAAGAATCAGAAGATCTTCTTTTGGGAAACTTAGATGAAGAACCCACTAATGGGGGAAAAAATCCCAGAAAAAATTTTGAAAGGTGAGTCTGACATGATGGTTCAAGTGCAAATGTTTTTAAAAAGAAAAAAATGTTTTAGTAAATATTATGGTACAAACTAGAACTATGTGTTTTGCTAATATAATAGGAATGAGTATTGACATGTTGAGTAGATATGAGTAGAGCAAACTTTTTCCATTAAATAGAGAAACAGTTATGAATCCAATAAAACTCTATTAAATATGTATTCTTTTCCAACATGCAGAATAAATATTTTCCCATTTGCTCACATGTCTCATAGTAGGCAGGATAAAATTATCTTAGAATACTGCAAGTATCCCACAGACTTGAAATTACTTTTGAAACTTTAAAAATGAAAACTTAAAAATGCTGAAGAGCTAATGTACTTCATAAAGAAGACAGTGAAATGATAATTTCTGAAAAATTTAATTAGTAAATATTACAATATATTTCTGTTCACCTTTAGATAGCTATTGCACAGTTCAAAAATTTAACTACATAAGTTATTGTTATTTATTTATAACCAATAGGACTAACCAATATATGCATTTTTTAGCTCTTTCTTAGCTTTGTTGTTTGTTTTATTAAATCTGTATTTTTATTTAGTTATTCTTTCAGTGAGGAGACAAATTAAAGAGAGGGAATTTTAGTCACTTCATAACATAGATATACTAGCCTTGAATGGATTTCTTCAATAGAACAGAACTCTAAAAATAAGTATAGGAAGCATATGTTTTAAAAAGTAATCCAAATGAATTCATGTTCTGTAGAAAAACACACTCATTTGAAAAGAGAGAGCAAGTGTTTGGGGAGATGTTTTACATCGGGCTATGTTTGAATCATTTAAAATCTAATTAAAGTACTTTCTCTGGGTACACACTAGTTTTCAACTTCAATGATCTTTACAAATAGGAGCTAACTCCTTCTATCACATCACAAGTCAAAGGCAAAATGGAAGGAAAGAGGTTAACTTGCTTTTCCAATGATGTAGAGAAGTTACCAGCAGCCACACAAATTTCCAGTATTTTCTGCATTGTTTTAATTCCCTGTGCTTCCATACGTGTATTATAATGTTCAATAGATGGTAAGAGAAATAACTGCCATTTAAAACTTTCTCAATTGTCAAGTTGGTGGAGTAGGTAAACACTGTGCTTGCCTCCTCTACAACCACATCAAAATTACAACTACAGAACAACCATCATTGAGAATCACCTGAAGTACAGCTGAACAGAAGTCCTATAACTAAGCATATAGAAAAGAAACCATGTCAAAACTGGTAGGAGGAGCAGAGAAGTGGAACGGGCTGGTTTCACACCCATGGGTGATGGTGAAAAATCAGGAGGGCTACTATATCTTTGGGAATCTACCCTGAGGAGTGAGAGGCCTGAACCCCACACCAGGCTCTCTGGCTTAGTGCCAAGAAGAGAAGTCCCCATACTTCTGTGAAAACCACCACAGATTGTGGCTGAGTGAGACAGAGCTGCTGGAGTCCTAGGCACTCTTCTTAAAAGGATCATACACTGACTCACTGTCTAATGCACTCACTGGCTCTGAGCTCCAGCTCTGGGGCAGCAGCTTCAAAGGCACTAGGTATACATGGAAGAACTTAATTGTGTGGTTTCAGGGCAAGGGCTGGAGGGGAAATTTTCTCCCAGACAGAAGTGCTGGCAGAAGACACTGTTCCTTTGTTGAACCCTCCCTAAACCCAGCTCCATATGCAGGCAAGCACCATATCTGAGTCTCCATCAACTTGGGTGACACTATTTACCCTGCCCTAGTAATTCCTTAGACCCTGCCTGACCCAACTTGGGAGCCCATCCAAGCTGATTCCGGTGGCTTTTCCATATAAACAGGCTGTCTTCGCTCATGATGAGGACTTTCTTAAAATCTCTCAAAGGTTCACAAACTCTAAACAAACAGTATCTGTTCCATACTTCTCGCAAAGCAGTTCCAAGCTTTGGCACTAGTGGCAGCAAGCCTTGGTTCACAACTTAGCCTCTCCCAGGCACATCTGATCCTAGCACAAGTGACAACCATCTGCAGATTACTTTGTAGCTCATACCTGGTGGCCCTCGATAAGACACAGGCAGAGGTTGACATTGGCCTGCAACAGAACCCCTCCCAAGAGGCCCATAACTAACACACCTGATGGTCAACTTTAGACAAAATCAAACACCCAAAAACCTCCACAAAAGACACACCCAAAGGACAGACTAGGAAGGCACCAGAGACTTGCTAAAGTGAATCATGCTCTGTAGAGTCAGCCTGTTTACAACAGCTCTTCCATTGTATTCATTGCCAGTCCTCACAACCAATCAGCTGGATGATCGTCCCTCCCACTGACATGCAAAGAGCAACCAAGGCTCAACTACAACAGGAGGACACACAGAACTCACACAAAGGAAACACCTTGAGCATCCAGGTCAGGTGGTCAGAGAGACTATGCTACTGGGCTCCACAGCACACCTACTACATAAGGCCAGTCTACTAAGACTGGGAGACATAGCAGCCCTATCTTATACATAGAAACAAATACAAGGAGGCAGCCAAAATGGAGAGAAAGAAACATGTCCCACATAAAAGAACAGAACAAAGTCCCAGAAAAAGAAGTAAACAAAATGGAGAAAAGCACCCTACCATAGGCAGACATGAAAACACTAATTATAGGATGCTCAGTGATCTCAGGGAGAACTTCATCAAAGAGACAGGAAACATAAAAGTAGAAATAGAAAACGTAAAAAAAAAAAAATCCAGTCAGAAATAAAGACTACAATAACTGAAATGAAGAATATGTTAGAGGGAATCAACAGTAGATTAGATGAAGCAGAGGACTGAATCATGAATCAGAGATTTAGAAGATAAGGTAGCAGAAACACCCAACAGAACAGCAAAAAGATAAAAAAGAATCAAAAAACAAAAAATGAGGATAGTTTAAGGAACTTCTGTGACAACATCAAGTGTACCAATATTTGCATCATAAGGTTACCAGATGGAAGAGATAGAGAGGAAACAATTAAAAACTTATTTGAAGAAATAATGATGGAAAACTTTCCTAACCTGGTGAAGGAAATAGACATCAAAGCCCAGGAAGTTTAGAGAGTCTCAGATAACATGAACCCAAAGAGGTCAAGACACATCACAATTAAATTGCCAAGGGTTAAAGACAAAGAAAGAATCGTAAAAGCAGGAAGAGAATAGCAGTTAGTTACCTACAAGGGAGCTTCCACAAGACTGTCAGCTGATTACTCAACAGAAATTTTGCAAGCCTGAAGGGATTGATACAAATTATTCAAAGTTATGAAAAGCAAGAACCATGATGACTCTACCCAGCAGAGGTATCATTTAGAATTGAAGGACAGATATAGAGCTTCCCAGACAAGGAATATCTAAAAGAGTTCACAGCCACCAAACCAGTATTACAAGAAATGTTAAAGGGACTTCTTTAAGAACAATAAAAAAGAAAGAAAGAAAAGATCAAAAATATGAATAATAAAACAGCAATTACTTCATATCTATCAACAATTATTTTAAATGTAAATGGATTAAGTGCTCCAATCAAGAGACATAGGGTGGCTCAATGGATAAGAAAACAAGACCCTTACATATGCTGTTTATAAGAAACTCACTTCAGATCGAAAGACATACACATATTGAAAGTAAAAAGATGTAAAGATATTCCATGAGAACAGAAAAAAAAAAACCAAAAAAAAAAAAAGAAAAAACCTGGGGTAGCAAGGTAGCAATACTTATACCAGACATACCAGACAAAATGGACTTTAAAACAAAGGCTACATAACAAGAGACAAAGAAGGACCCAGTCATCCCACTCTGTGTATTTATCCAAAGAACCCCAAAATACTATTTCAAAGGGATATGTACATCCATATGTTCATTGCAGCATTATTTACCATAGCCAAGATATGGAGGAAACCTGGTTGCCCATCGATACATGAATGGATAAAGAGATGGTACATATATACAATGGAATACTACTCAGCCACAAAAAAGAATGAAATTTTGCCATCTGCAACAACATGAACGGATCTTCAAGGTATTATGCTGAGTGGAGTAAGTCAGACAGAGAAAGACAAATGCTGTATGATTTCATTTATATGTGGGATATAGAGAATGAGATAAACAAACAAACAATACAGAAATAACCTCATAGATACAGAGAGCATTTTGATGGTTGCCAGATGTGGGGTGTGGGGGATGCATGAAGTGGGTGAGCGGATTAACATGTATAAATTGGTAGCTACAAAAGATGTAGAATATAGCATGGGAAATCTATTCAGTAGTGTCATACAACTATGCATGGCATTAGATGGGTACTGATTTTATCAGTGATCACTTTGTAAGTTATATAAATATCTGATCACTTTTCTGTGCACCTCAAAGTAATATAATACTGTATAACTATAATTGAAAAATACTAAAATGTTAAAATAATAAAACTTTCTCAATTATACTTTTTACTGATATGTAAAGTCAGTGTGTAATGAAAGATCATTTCCAAATTGCAGTGTTCAAAGAAAAGGCTTTAATTTTCTTTCCCTGTACAGTCCATCAACAGGCATTGTATTAATATATATATATATATATACAATGCTATGACTTATTAGGGTTTTAGAAATCACTGATTCTCTGTTGAACCCAAGTGAGAAGAAAAAAAATTCACTGAACATTATTACCTCAGGCAGAAAAAAGCAAGAAACTTTTTATTACCTAAGTTGAGTATACGAGACATTTTGTCATAATATTTGGTACAATTAATTAGCATTAGCACAGTATAAAAGATTCGTATAGCAGAAAAACAAAATAGACCCTATGGAATAGACCAAAATAAATTATTTAGACTAAAACCTAAGGGCCAATTCATCCTCTAGTACAAAAGCAGAATGGCTGATTTCTTTTAGTTGATAACTCAAATGTATTTGTCTTTAAGACCCCCTTAATACTAAAACAAATACATGAAGAAGTAACATTGCATCTAGTACAAAAAAAATGCATCTGAGGTTGACAGAACTCGGTGTAATCTTATAGAAATTATATAGTTGTACCAGTTGTGTCTAAGTCTATATTATTTTAATTGTCCTTAAGTTACAGATATCCCAAATTTCACTTGGACACATTGACAGGTAAGTGACACACACACACTCACACACACACACACACATGCTCATACTTACACACACATAAATAACCTCTACAAGCCACCTAAACACACAATAAATATTTCTTTGGTTAAAAATTAATTTTTATTTGAATTAAAATTGCTCTCTAAAAATCCAAATATCCATTTAAAACAGATATTTAGAAAAACATTTTTTTATATTTCATCTAATATTAGCTATGAGGTCAATCAAATTGGCTAATGTAAGGAATAAAAGCTTAACTGCTTAAATATAGTAAAATCATTCTTTGCATGGGCCATTTTTTCAGCTCACACTTAACCGAATCAAAGAAAAAGTAAAAGTGGTCAAGAAAGAAATCTGAATATTTTTAAAGACCTACAAATAAAGATTAATCTGTTTATTTTTAATATAAACTAAGTAAAAATTGTGAAGTGTAGGTGAAAAAATTCTTGATGAAATAATAGTATTATAGAACCTAGGGTATTTAAAGATGATCCTACAAATAAAGTTTATCGAAACATGCAAGGAACACTGGGACATATATATTAGTAAAATGTATGATTTTGAAAGGTCTGATAAAATAAGTAATGCACTAATATTGTTCTTAAATTTTTGATGAAATCCAATATTCATATTATTACAATGATTAGAGAAACCAGAGGTCAACATTTTAGTGTGCTAAAATATGTTTACTTTCAACTACCATTAAGTATTCTAATTAAAAGCTCAGCACATGTTATTTACATTGACATTTTTATTTATGTTTTTATTCATCCTTCTGTAATTCATTGATCCTACGAATACTCTTTGATACACCTCTGTGTGTTAAAGTCTGTTTTAGATCCTAAAATATAATAAGTGCTGTGAAAAATATAAAAGTCAATGATGGGATAGAGAGTGTGTGGGCAGATATATTGGACCAAAAGGTCCATGAACTTCTGTCTCAGGAAATGCCATTTAAGCAAAGACCCAGGTAAGAAGACGCTGAAGAGTGATTATAGATGAGATTTTGGGGTAGGCGAGGGACAGTTCACAGAACATTTTCTACGAATAAATAAATAATAGGTCAACAAAATGCCCACTGGCAATTTAATATTAGGATAAAATCTCTGCCCGATGAAACAATATTTAAACCAGAAAAATGTTAAAATATGTTGATAAACAATTAGAAAATGTAGTGAGAGTGGAGTTTTAATACACAAGATCAACTACAATTAGAATAAATGGAGGAATAAGCTCATTCTTTAGACATGAAAAATTCCTCAGCTATTCTCTTCAGGGGTGAAATAACTATGCAACCACACAGCAGCTGGAATCAGCTTCTTTACTTGCACAGGTGGACACAGACCATGCTACTCATGCAGATAATTTGCTAAGTATATAAATACTCTTTAATATACCACATAGAACCAGGCCAAAGATTATGATTTCAAAAGGTTTGATGTTCAAAATTTGCTGATGGCCTGGTTCAAAGAATTGATGTATTTATAAGGCAGCTTGTAATTCACTATTGAACTACTTCATATCTCCCTGCTATTTTCTGGAATGACGGTAAATGACAGAAAGCTAGGTACTTTGGTTACTTTGATTTGCTTCCAACCCCCAGGTGACAATAGACCTATGCTTTAGCACTATTACATTGACCAATATTGAAGACTGCTGTAAAAAGGAAACATTTAACAAGCAACAATCTAATAAATACAAACTCGCGTTCTCTTTATTGAAGGAATATAGCTGCCAACACTTTTCACATCATCAATTTTGCTTCTACTATGAGACCATGTCTGAAATTTCTTCCTTAACAAAAGCCTGGGAAATGATCCTTTTCTTTTGATTTATCCGTATGTGTAGGCCTGGTGAACAAAGCAATCACATTGCTGAACATGCATCTATTTTGTTTAAGCCAGATTTTCAATTCAACTCTAATTCTGTAGGACTCTGGCTTAGTATCTACAATTTTTTTTTTGCTCCTGACTTTTGATTGTTTCTTCTTTTTGTATTTTTCCTGATCCTGATTTTTATCTGTTTTTTCTCCCCCTAAAGAACTTTAATTCATTTAAGACTTTTTATACCTTATGTGAAATCAAGGGACCACATTAAAATAAATAAAACAGAAAACTATTACAACTAGGCTTTTTATTTTATTTTGGCATAAAGGAGAATGTGTGAATAATATTTCTCATGGGAAAAAGTAGAAATAAATATCATGTAGATAATGTTTCTAGTACTAAGGCTACTTTTGAGGGACCTGAGAATTGTGTAGAATTCCAATATTACTTTGTAGAGAAGGATCTTGAAATATAGTTTACTCATGTATCTAGGGGAACAGCTTCTTCCAGCTAGCTTAGAAACTGACTTTCTTAACAATGTTTATGCAGAAAGAAGAATCAATCTTTCCTCCCCTTGAAAACTTTCACAGTCCAAGCACTACCATGATTGCCAAAAATATGGGAGAATATGTAACACTCTTGTGAGAGGAGGAGTAAGCCTAGGATTATGAATCTTGCATTTTACTTATTAACATTTTTGCAGGGTTCTCACTCTGCATTAACACTCACTACTATATCTCAGAGTCTAATTGCTCTTCTTGTTCAGCATTATGACTAATGACATCATGGGATGACCAGTGACGTTTCCATAATTCCTAAATACTGAACTATTCTCAGACACTGAAGGGTAACATTTAATAAATAAGAATAGTTGAATTCCATAACAGTAATATTTATAAATCTTGGACCACAATGAAGAAATATTGACTGAACTGGTTTTGTGTACTAATTCCTGTGATTTCAGTGATGAGTCCAGATTAGCTTCCTTAATTTGGGTTAAAGCCACTCTTAGACAAATTTTAACTCCTGTTTATTAATGGATTCAATTCAATTCTACTAAAAAAAAAAAAGAAAAAGTAGAATTTATTTTGGAACTTTGACCAAATGAATATGAAGCTTATCAGGAAAAATAAGCAGATGAGACTAACAAAAAGAATTATAATATAGAAGGGCGATGAAAGGGCACTAGCCATTCCAGACTTAATAGTATGAACTGACATAAAATTGGAGGGAAACAGCTATAAATCCGAATTGACAGTCAGGAAATAGGACCTATTACATATCAGCTTGTTATATGATAAAAGAAAAAGTACAAATTAAGAAGGAAGAAAACTTATATTAAATAGTGTCTAGACAAGTGGTTAACTACTTGGAAAAAAGATACAGTTAGAGTCTTATCTTACAAGACATACTAAAGTATTCTAAATAAATAAAAATGTGATCATTTTGGATAGATTAACTTTTATTCAAATAAAAGAAGACATTATAAAGCAGAAGATGGATAGATTTTAACAGTAAATATTTAAAACTTGCATACGTAAAATAGTAACCAAACTCCACAGATCAGAAATGGGGGATACATTCATTGCCATTTGACATACAATTATATTTTATTAAATAAGGCACGAGTACACAGCAATAAAATGCAAACACTCTGACTTCAATTAAAAAATGAGTAAAGGCAATGAACTGATAATTCCTTAGGCTCACAGGTAGCAAACAAATATATGAAAACTGCGTGCCTCACCAGTAATAAGAGAAATACAGTTTAAAACAAAATTATAAAAAAAAAAAAATTACCTAGGCTATTAAGTATTTATAAGACCTTATTCTGAGAGTTGTAAGTGAATTTATTCTTTTATAAATCAGTTTGGCAACATGTACCTATGTATGAACATACTTCAAAATGTGTCTGTTTTTATCCCTCCAAAATTATAGCTGTTTATTCTTGAAATAATTATTAATTGGGAATACTGATATGCACAAAGATTTTAAATGTAGTGTTTTTTGTTTGTTTGTTTGTTTGTTTGTATGTTTGTTGTTTTATAATAGCAAAGTTTGGAAATAGCCTACATTTCCTAACATAGGGAAATGGCTAGATATATGGTGATAAATCCACCTAATAGAATTGTATGCAGCCACTGAAAATGTTTACTATAAATAAGTAATGTTGGAGTACACTGGGAAAATGCTTATTAGTTAAAGATATTAGGTCAAAAAAGCAGGACTAAAATCATTCCTAATATTTCAATTCTTTATCACTATTAAGAGAAAACTTGAAGGACCTACACATATCATAGAGAGTAGTTACGACTGAATACTTATATTTCAGCTAGAATCATTTTTAACATTTATGTTCATCATTTAATGAATATTATAATAAAAATTCACTTTAAAAAAGAACAAATTGTATGTAATATGTAGCATTTTTATATTACCTCTAAATATTTTTCTAAAGCAATAATGTATTTTTCAGAATGTCACCTCTGATTGCTGCTAAAATGTTTGTTATTCAGTTACAGATATCAGTGGGTTTACATCATACAAGACATGTTTTTAATGCTTTGAAAACTACCAAGCTCTCCTGCACACATTTTTATAAAGAAGAAGTGCCATAGTAATTGGAGCACCAATTAGTGTCAATTATAACTTGTCTTACCTGTCACCCTAGCAACCTTATGAGAGTTGCTACAGAACTTTGCTTCTTTTTATGTCCTGCAATGAGTGATTTTATTGCAATCTGAGTTTGAACCCAGTCATTATATGAATATAAAGGTTAAATGAGGGCTGTACAAATAAAGACTTATAATATTGTTGTGTTTTCTAAAAATTATTTTACCACTAACTGTTCAATTTGTGATATTGAAAAACATATGTATGAGATCATATTTATGGGCAGAAATAAATGTTTAGAAATCTGCCAAGTTTGATGGGAAGTGTAACAATGCTTTTCAAATGTTGGTATTTGAACAACATTTCTACAAAATGCACTATAACTGTGTGTATACAGGTTTCCAATACATTTTATTAATTGAACTGATAGTGCTTTTGGGGAAAAAAAATAGACAAAATCACTTTTCAATGTAAGGACACTATAATTCACAAGCTTTTTAATGTATTTTTTTTTTAAATGAAAGCAATAGTAGTCATTTACTTTGAATGATGATAGAATATTTGTCTACTCCGTATTTAATTTGCTTTGTTGAGAAGTTTTCCTCTTAATTATTTTTAATTTTGAAGAAATTAGAGCTAAATGAGTGAATATGATGGATATATATATATATATATATATATATATACATATATATACACATATATACATATATATATATATATATATATATATATATATATACACACACACTATATATATACACATTTAAAAGGCGAGAAACTAATTTCTTTAAGTCTAAAAATATTTAAAAAACAATTGGACAGATCTATTAAATCAAACTAAATGGCAACTAAACCATCTGTGCATACAGCACTATGCTCTCTCCATTCCGTGTGTGTGTGTGTGTGTGTGTCTGTGTGTGTGTGGCCAAGACTCTTAAACATGACTTTCTTTATATTTCCGTTACATTTGGCAACACTGATATTTCCTACTTTCCAAAATTATTTTTTCCCAAATGTATTGAAGTTTACTCTTCTCTGGATATTTTTCTGCCTGCCTGAAATACATCAACTGAGAGTCAGGGCACTCACTATTAAACAAGGAGTAGGCCGAAGTCAGTTTCCTGAAAACCATTAGCAAGTCTGTGAGAACCCGCAGAAACACCATATGGATTCAAGCTCATAGAGATGACAGGTATCAAATTTATCTAGCTCTAACATTCCTGTCTCACCTAGGGTGAGGAGAAGAAGAAAAAAAAAAGGAGGGTAGGAAAAGCTTGTAAAGGTCAGAGCCCTTGGAAAGAGGCCCACTAAAAACTGAGATTTAATCATAAGACTATAGAACACTTTCCCTATACCACTCTTTAACACCTCTGAGAAGTGTTCAGAGATAAATTTATAGGTATAAATGGCTATATTAAAAGAGAGAAAGATGTCATATCAATGTCCTAGCTTTATATCTTAAAGAACCAGAAAAAGAACAAAGTAAACCCAAAGGTAGCAGAAAAAAGACTATAAGAAAGATTATAGTGGAGATAAATGAAATAGAGAATAAAAAAAACAATGGAATAAATAAAATCAAAGTTGTATTTTTGGAAAGAGCAACAAATTGACTAATATTTAGGGAAACGGACTATAAAAAAATAACTGAAATTGAAATAAAAGTGAATATTACTACTGGCCCCCCAAATAAGAATAAAATAAAAGATAAAAATAATTTTAAGAGAATACCATCAACCATTGAATGCTAAAAACTTAGAAAGCCTAGAAAAATGGACAAATTCCTAGAGGCATACAAATTATTAAAACTAACTCAAAAATAAATAGAAAATCATAACAGATTTAGAAAGAGGTTGATTCATTAATCAAAAACTTCCCAACAAAAAGAGCCAGATTACTTCACTGGTTAATTCTACCAGAAAATTTAAAAAGCCAACATCAAATGCTTCTCAAATTCTCTAACAGACAAAAAAAGCATTTATTATTTCATTCTATAAGAGGGGTGGGGGGTGGGGGGTGGGAGATGAGGGTAAAGGGGATCGAATATATGGTGATGGAAGGAGAACTGACTCTGGGTGATGAACACACAATGGGATTTATAGATGATGTAATACAGAATTGTACACCTGAAATCTATGTAATTTTACTAACAATTGTCACCTCAATAAATTTAATAAAAAAATAAAAAAAAATAAAAATAAAAAAGATCAATGTTACCCTGACACCAGGCCACACAAATATATCACAATAAATGAAAACAATAGACCTTATCAAGGCAGATACAAAAATCCTCAACAAAATGGTAGCAAACTAAATCTATAAACTATTAAAAGGATTATCCCCAATGGCCAAATGGAATTTATCTCAATAATGCAAGGGTGATTCAACATATGAAAATCAGACAATATAATATACCACATTAACAGAATAAAGGGAAAACTAGCATAATTGTCTCAATTGACATAGAGAAAACATCTGACAAAATCCAACATACTTTCATGATAAAAACAGCAAAGAAGGAATATACAGGAATTTCTTCAACATGTAAAAGAACATTAGTAACCCACAGCTAACATAATACTAAATGGCGAAAGACTGAAAGTTATAACCCTAAGATCAGAAACAAGACAAGCATCCCATTTTCATCACTGTTATTTCAATGTTCTGCTGAAAGTTCTGGCAAGAGAAATTAGGCAACAAAAAGAAATAAACAACATCAATGTTGGAAAGGAAGAAGTAAAATGTTCCTATTTGTAGAACACATGACCTTATCTATAGAAAATCCTAAAGAATCCACACACATAAACACAAAAACTATTAGAGTTATTAGAAGAATTCAGCAAAGTTGCTGAGTATAAGATTATTATGCTAAATTTAGTACATAGTGAAAGAAAACAATTCCATTTAAAATAGCATCAAACAGAATAAAATAATTAGAATAAATTCATCTATGGAAGTTTAAGATATGTATGGTGAAAACTGTAAAATATTATTGAAAGAAATAAAAATAATTAAATGGTAATATATCTATGCTTTTGGAGTGGAAGACATGATAGTGTTAAAATGGTGCTAACACTGAAATCTCTCCATGCTTTCAATGCATTCTTCATCAAAATTCTAACAGCTTTTTTTTTCTGAAATTGAAAAGCCTAATCTAAAATCCATATGGAATTGCGAGGGTCCTCAAATAGCAAATACACTCTTTAAAAAGAAGAACAACATTAGGGGACTCATACTGGGAGGTGAACACACAATGCAATATATAGATGATGTATTATAGAATTGTACACTTGAAACCTATGTAATTTTGCTATCCAATGTCACACCAATAAATTTAATAAAGATTAAAACAAGTTCCTATAAAGTTACAATAATCATAACAATTTGATATTTGCATAAGGATATACATTACGTATAGATCTATGGACTAGAACTGAGTATCCAGAAATGAACCCATACATTTATGATCTAGTAATCCTGGCAAAGGTGCCAGGACCATTCAATGGGGAAAAAATTGTCTTTTCAACAAATGGTGCTGGGACAAATTGATATCCATACACAAGAGAATGAAGCTGGATTCTTACTTCAAATTATACATAAAACTAACTCAAAGTGGATCAAATACATAAATATAATAGCTAAAATCACCAGGCTTTTAAAAGAAAACATAGCATAGGTATTCATAACCTTAGAATTGGCAATGGTTAATTATACATGATGTAAAAGTATAAGCAGAAAAGAAAAAGAAACATATTGGGCTTTTATTAAAATTAACATGTTTTGTACATCAGAGGATACTGTAAACAAAGTGAAAAGACAACCTACAGAATGGGAGAATGTATCTGCAAATCAAATATCTGACAAGGGATTAGTATCTAGGATATAAAAAGAAATACTACAGCTTAACAAGAATAAAAGTAACCCAATTAAAAATGGGCGAAAGATATGAATAAACATTTCTCCAAAGACGATTTACAAAGAAGCTCATGAAAACATGGTCAACATCATTATTTATTAGGGAAATGCAAAGCAAACCACAATGGGATATCAATTTACACCCATTAAGATTGTTATAATAAAATTAAATAAAGTGTTGACCAAATTGTAAAGAAATTGGAACACTTGGACATTGCTGATATGAATGTAAAATGGTACAACCACTGTGGAAACTAGTTTGGCAGTTCCTCAAAATTTAAACATAGAACTATCATATAACTATGTGATTCCACTCCTGAGTATATACCTAAAAGAATTGTAAACAGATACCTCAAACAAAAATTTATACACAGATGTTCCTGGCAGCAATATTCCCAATAGCCAAAAGTGAAACACAATGTAAATATTCATCAACTGATGAATTCATAAATACAATAGCATATTATTTGGCAATACAAAGAAATGAAGTATCACATATGTTAATACATGGATGAACCTTGAAAATATGCTAAGTAAAATAACCGTACACAAAGGTCGCATGTTATATGATTTACATCAAGTGTACAAAATAGATTAATCCATAGAGACAGAAAACAAATTAGTGGTTTCCAGGAGCTAGTGACTGTAAAATGAGCATGAGATTTCCTTTTGGGGTGATGAAAATATTCTCAAACTCAATAGTGGTGATTGTTGCACAGCACTGAGTGTACTAAATATAACTAATAGTAAAAAACAAAACAAAACAAAACAAAACAAAAAAACAAATAAAAAACACAGGCATTGGGCCAGAATAATACATGCTCTCAGAGAAGAAAAAAAAAATATGTATACAAACATGAAGGGCATTTTATAGCATCAGAAAAGTATAGGAAGTAGAATAAGCCGTCTTATCTGCCATTTCTAATAATACCCTTAATGGGCTTAGTCATCTCCTTGAGGTATTTTCTAATATAATAGGAGCTTTAGAAAGGAATTTAAATAAAACATTTTCATTATTGAAGATATTATCATACCTTGTCCCCCCACCTTAATTCTTACGTGCTCTTACACATTGCCCTGAAATATGTGAAAAATCTTATGTTAGTAATACCTTAGAAAGCAGTATCACTTCATGTCTCATTAAATGGTCAGCACTTCCTGATAGACTCCTTGCTTATAGGCGTATTATATTTATTGGATCATTCTAATTAGCATAGCTGTATTCTCTGTTCATTGGACTTTTGCAGAACAGTGGTTTACTTAGAGGTCTCCTGGTGGCCTGAAATAGCTAATACATGTACTTAAGCAAGTAGGTAATTTTGCTCATTCCATTTTTTCTTAGTTCCGATCTAATGGAGTTTCCTTCAAATAAATTAAAACGTGTCTGTGCTCATCTGAAGATAATTATTTCTACTCGTAACATGAATCCATTCTTCATATACATAACAAGGTTCAGAATAGATTTAGTTGGTAGAACAGTTCTTGGGAGTTTCATAGGTTAAAAAAAATATATGAAGTATTATTAGTTGGAATACAAGCCCAGAAATGTTCTAGGCAGGTCTTGAGCTCTGGACAAATCCAGATGACAAAGAATCAAAACCAGCAAAATCCTAAAAGATTGTTCCTTAAACTGACTATAAGTGGTCCATCTAAGAATCAAAAAGCTGAGACATATAAACAATAGAGTGGAACTCACATTACTTTTGTGAACAGCAAATTTTCAATTATTTATTTTTCCAAATTGGAAATATTCAAACTTGGTTAAAACTACAACTCTTTGTTCTGTAAACGCAGCATATAGTTCTGCTTTCACCAATTCTTAAATTTTGGCTGTGTTAAATCCTTTAAGAGATATTTATCACCTGCAAAGTAATTTTTATTTTCCTTTCTATGAAATAGGTCGGTGAGAGAAAGGCAAATTATCTTGCAAAAAAATAGATGAAGTTATCATCATGCTTGCTGCAACCTCAGACATTACTGGTTTAACTCCAGGATCTCTTGTTTACTTCAGATCTTCTTTCTAAATTTTGGTCCGTGTGAAGGCATTTTGAGAAGGCATTTAGAGATGTTTAGACTCGAGGCTGATGATCTTGTGCAAGACATTTTAAAAATCTGGATAAAATCACAAGAGATCCCTGGATTATTGATTTTATCTCAGAAGTTGCTAAGGTCTGGCTTCACGATATAACTTGCCACTGGCATGATGGAAACTATGAAAAACAAATAAAACATCTGGAAAAAAAAGTTACTGGCATTTGTGGATGATATCTAAAACAGATTTTGTTGTGTTTCATTCTGAAATCAGTGCTCTTTTATGAAATTACCAAGACATTAAAAATGTTTTATTATTAAAATCTCTCATATGGAGGTTTGTTTTCTATACCTGAAGATATTGTAGTTATTATCTCTGAAAGTCTGAATTTCTTTTCCGGGTATTTATACTTTTTTTAAAATTTTCTTGTTCTAAATTCCATATTAATAATGTTTGCAGAATATAAATGAACTGCAATTTATATCATATATAAAAACTGTCAGGAAATGAAGAATGCTATATTAATGTTTGTTTTTATTTAATATAAGTAGTTTGCAAAATATCTCTTATATTTTTATTTCAGCATAGAACAAATAAATATTTTTGAAATTTCTTGTCATAGACAATGCCTGCCATCAAATCACCTGAATAAAGACTTAATGCTTTGGGATATGTGTGTGTTTGTATATGTGCATGTGACATGTTGCATTATTGTACATGTGGTATGTCATTATGAATGATTGACTAAAGGTATCTATGACTATTTATAAAATATTATCTCCTGAACATTCTAACTGCAATGAAAGACATTGGTACTAGAATTATATAGTTGAAATATTATTAACAGAATTTTTCTGAAGTTATCATCATATTTATATGTATGTGTATATTTATATTTATAATTTATTTATAGTGTATTCAAATAGAGAAGTCAATATGAAGTTAACAAATATGTACCATTTTATTCAAATTAAGATTATACCACATGTACAATAACGTAACGTGTTACATCCACACATACAAACACACACCTATCCCCAAGCATTAAGTCCTTATTCAGGCTATTTGATGGCAGGCATTGTTTATGGCTAAAGATAATATCTGAAAGAATAAATTGCAAAAAAACAACAACATAGGTACTAAACTTATGGACCTTGGTCTTAGAGAGGATTTTATGAAAGGTAAGGGAAGTAAAAGCAAAAATAAATGAATTAAACTATATCAAAAAAAAGCTTCCACACAGCAAAAGAAGCCATCGACAAAACAAAGAGGCAGTCAACTGAATGGGAGAAGATATTTGCAAACAGCATCTCCAATAAAAGGCTAATATCCAAAACATATAAAGAACACAAACAACTCCACAACAACAAAAACAAAAAAAAAAATTATTTATTTTTTAATGGGCAGAGGATCTGAACATACACTTCTCCCAAGAAGACATACAAATGGCCAACAAATATATGAAAAAAAAATGCTCAACTTCACTGGCTATTTGGGAAATGCAAATCAAAGCCACAGTGAGGTATCAACACACATCGGTTAGAATGGCTATCATCAACAAGACAAAGGATAACAAGTGTTGGAGAGGCTGTGGAGAAAAAGGAACCCTCATATACTGCTGGTGGGAATGCAAATTAGTACATCTACTATGAAAAACAGTATGGACGTTCCTCAAAAAATAAAGAATAGAATTACCATACAACCCAGCAATCCCTCTTCTGGGTATCCACCTCAAACAAACAAACAAACAAACAAAACAAACAAACAAACAAAAATCTGAAAACATTTATGCACAAAATTTTATGTACCCCTATGTTCACTGCAGCATTATTAACAGTGGGCAAGACATGGAAAATACTGACGTGCCCTTCAATAGATGATTGGATAAATAAGATGTGGTACATAAAATGGAATATTACTTAGCCATAAGACAAGAGGAAATACTGCCATGTGAAACAACATGGATGGATCTTGAGTTATCATGCTAAGCTAAATAAGTCAGACAGAACAACTCGAGGATCATATGATATCACTCATATGTGGGATATAAAACTGAAAGTAACAAAGGAACAAGACAAACAAGCAAAAACTCATGAACACAGACAACAGTTTAGTGGTTACCAAAGGGTAAGGGGGTAAGGTGGGGAGGTAGAAGAGGGTAAAGGGGATCAAACATATGGTGATGGAAGATTTGACTTTGGGTGGTGAACACACAATGCAATATATGCACGTAGATGCTGTATTATAGAATTGTACATTTTAAACCTATATAATTTTACTAATCAATGTCACCTGAATAAATTTAATTTAAAAACATTGTCTTATTGAATTGTGGTAATAGAATATTGCCAAATCTCTGCATGTTCATGTCAATTGTCTATACCAGTGGTTCTCAAACTTTAGTGTGTGTCACAATCACTTGGAGTCTTGTTAAAACACAGATTTCTGGGCCCCACCTCCAGAGACTCTGAATTACTAAATCTGAGGTGAGGCTTGAGAATTTTCTTACAATTTCTCAGACGATTTTGGTGTTGCTAGTTCAGGGAACATTGGAAACAAAAGATCTATACTAAAACAGAAATTATCACCTAGTTGTGCTAAAGCAGAAATTCAAAAACACAGATAAACTTACAAAGTATTTTTTTTTGGTAAGTGAAGCAGTTAAAAAACACACATTCAAACACATCCATGTGCTTGCAGAATGTACCCAATCAAAAATATTTTTATTTTATTATTTAGGCTAAATGTTGAGTGTCAGTTGGGAATATATTAAATATCATTGTAGAAAAGTTAGAAGATACAAAAATATCAAAATCTATGTTTTTAATATTTTTATGTATGTATATATGTAGATATCTATCTATCTATTTATCTATCTATCTACTGCGTTTCCCCGAAAATAAAACCTAGCAGGACCATCAACTGTAATGCATCTTTTGGAGCAAAAATTAATATAATACCTGGTACTATATTATATTATATTATGTTATGTTATGTTATGTTATATATTATATTATATTAAAATAAGACTGGGTCTTATATTAATTTTTGTTCCAAAAGATGCATTAGAGCTGATGGTCTGGCTAGGTCTTATTTTCGGGAAATATGGTATCTATCATCTATTTACAATCATTCAAATTGTTAATGGTAATTAAAATCTATAGTCTCTGCAAACTCTGAATTAGCAAACACTGAACCATCATCCCAGAAGAAACACAAGGTTCACGTCCCATGAGCCTTTAGCCACATTTGCATTAACTGATCTGTAAGTAGCCTTGCTTTATGTGTGTTTATGTTTAAAGACACTTTATATATTTCAATATATTAACATTGTACTCATGGCCAACTGGCTCTATACCTCATGCCTGAACTACGCTACCTAAGACACATTTTTCTCCATAAGGCACATTAAAGTTTCTTGTGTGGAGAGCACTGGAACATACTTCAGCATTACACTTCTGGGACATTTTAAACAGTGATATCATCCACTAACAAAAAGCACAAAAATCTGAAAAGTGTACCACTAAGCAGAATGTGAAAGAGACACTTGTTTACAATGAGAGCTGTGAAACTAAGACAGAGCATCATCTTGCTTGACCTCAGATGATAATATGTACCTTGGGTGACAAATAGCTTGTCACTTGCCACATGTCCATGAATGACCACAAACATACTGCAAGTATCGATTTTGGCCACACAAATAACTATTACTTAGTAGAATTTATTACTATGGGATTGGCAAGTAATGAGGATATCCATCTATATCTATATCTATGTATCTGTACATATGTATGTAAATTATATGAGTTTGACATATGTATGGTAATATCAATAGTGAATCTGACAGTATTAGTACTAGAGAATGACTACATGTTTAAATACTTGAATTTACACACGTTATGGTTACTTCATCTTAGTTAATGATGTCGTGGGCTACATGCTTAGATAACATGATAAGCAAAATTAGTGTTCTAAATTTAAACATCACCTGCATATGATTTATTAACATTATGTTTAGGTGAACATGAAATGATGAATATAAGAAATATATAAAAAGGTATAATTGGACACTCATAACACTTAAATGATATTGACTTTTTCATCTACAAGACTAGACTATATAATAGTTAATGAATATGAAATGACTTTGAAAAACCACCAAACATTTATTAGGGGCACTCAATATGATAAACACATGTTTTATGCAATGCAGTATTTCACGAAGGAAAATAAGCAAACATGGAGAAATAAGCAATAAAGGAGAAATTAGCAAATATAAATAATGTAAATATGATTTTAGAATTGTTGGGAACATAATTCTGTGAGGAGAGAAATCACCTTCAAAGTTACATTTTTAATATCTACCTACAGACAATTGGAGGATGAGGCAGACACAGAATAATATTAATGTGATTTGAGATAGCCTCCTTGGAGATTTCCATTTCTATACAATTTTGCCAATGGCAATGGCACAGTTTATCTGATTCATAGCATTAATATATATGAAGAAATAGTGTATGAACATCAGAATAAGCAAGACTACTGTGATAAAATCTAAATATAATCCTTAGGCAAACATAAGACAATTAGTGTAAAGCAAAGCTTTTGAAAAGTAGATTCATCAAGTACTAGTGTCAAAGGTATGAAATTATTTTCCTTAAATCCACAAGGAAATTCCATTGTTCATTCACACAAAGATAAAAAATTCTGACAGAATTTAGGTTTGGAAATCAAACATACTTTTTTTTTTTTAATAAAATCTTAGTTCAAAGTTAGTTCATACTTTTTACTTTACCTGCTTCTATTTAATTGTCATTTATTAATTAGAAATTATTGTGGCTCCCTCCCACCAATTAACTTTGAAAAACATTATTTCTCAGGTTTCAATAGATTTCTGCTATTCTTTATCTGATTAATTAGCAGAATACATTTTAATTTTTAAATAGCATATGATTATTTTCTACTGCTTTCCCTTCATAACCCAAACTTAAACCTTATTAACTTTTCTCAATTATTAACAAGGAAAGAAAATTAAAATAAGAATAAATCAATGAGAAAAATAAGGAACAACAAACAAAAGTAAAAAAAAAAAAAGCAACACAGAAATTAGAGAAATATTTTTTCATCTTGTGTTAATCTTTAATGCAACTAATCTAAGAAAAAAGGTTGTGCCATGGCGCATTACATCATGAAGACTTTTATTTATTTGTCTGTGTCAACATACAAGTTCATTGATTATACATTTTTCCTGAGACATGAAATTTAGTGACTGTTCACAGGGCTAGCATCACTGTTCTTGTTGTTCTCAGAGAAGGAATTCCCTAACCACTTGTGTGGCACACTAACAAGAAAGATGAAAGGTCTTCTAGGGAAACAAAATTGCTTCAAACTCAGGGTTTTGATCCTCAGGTTTGCCATTCCAGAAAATGTTTTGATTTCTCTGGGGCAAACTTGTATTGGCCCAAAATCATAAGATTCACAAGAGACTGACATATAAACTACAAGTTCGATTTGTTGTTTACAAGAAGAAAAGCAATACTGCCAAACAGGTTGGAATACTCATGGCAGCAGGACTGATGTCTCCCCACAGTCACATTTACCAAGGAAGAAAATGCCTAAGGTTGCTTTTAGAGAATGAAATCAGAGAAGAGAGATGGGTAGGTTATATTTCATATTAGAATCATTGATCTGTGGATTTCCGTCAAGATGGTGAAGTAGGTAAATTCTGTGCTTACCTCTTCTCATGACCACATCAAAATTACAACTAAAATACAAAAGAACCATCATTGAGAATCACCTGAAGTCTAGCTAAACTGAAATCCTATTAATGACATACAGAAGAAGCCATCTTGAGAATGATAGTGGGGAAGCAGAGATGTGGAATGGGCTAGACCCACTCCTGAAAGTGACCATTGAAAATAGAGAAGGACATCTAAGCTGCAGAGGTTCTACCCCAAAGAGCAAGGGGTCCCAGCCCACACTAGGCTGCTCAAAACAGGGTTCCAGTGTCAGGAGCAGAAGTCCCAACAAATTCTAATTGTGAAAGCCAGCAGAAATTGTGGCAAAGTGAAACAAGTACTGCTGCAGTCCCAGGCGCTCCTCTTTAAGGACCCACACACAAACTTACTCACTGATGACTCACTCTCTCTGGGCTCTAGCCCTAGGGCAATAGCATGAAAGTTGCAGGGACATACAGATGCAAATGAATTGTCTGACTTCAGGACAAAGGATGGAGGGGCAGTTTTCTCCCAGAGGAGCTGGAAACAGCCATGTTGAGCCCTTCCCCTTCCCAGCATGCAGATGCAGGCGGCCGCCACATCTGAGTCTCCATCAACCTGTCTAACACTGTTCTCCTTGTCCTAGTGATTCCCTGAGACCCTGCCCCACCCAACTTGCTGGCCCACCCAAGCCTCTTCCAATGGCTTTTCCATACAAACGGCCTATCTTGGCTCATGCTGTGGAATTTCCTAAAATCTGAAAAAAGTTTACAAGCCCCAAATAAGCATTATCTGGCTTGGGTGTATCCTGTATCTCTGGATGAGTTGCCCTAAGCCTGGCACTAGCAACACCCTAGCCTTGGTTCCCAGCTTGTACTATTGAGGAAACTCCAAGACTAGAACAGCTATCTGTGACTTACTCTGTGGCTCAGGCCATGTAGCTCCAGGCAGGGCATAGTCTGCAGTTGAACTTGCCCTGTGACAGGTCCCCCCCAGGAGGCCCTGGGACCTGGTAGCCAGGTACAGACCAAGCTAGAACAGGACCAGCCTGCCTTCAAGGATGACTCACCCAAAGGGCAGACTGGGCAGGTACCAGAACCCTTCTTAAGTGAATCCTGCTTCAGAGGGTCAGTCCCTGTACAACAGCTCCTCCGCTGTTGTCATGGCCTGTCCTCACAACCAGCCTGTGACAAATCCCTCCCATTTATGTGTAAAGAGCAACCAAGGCTCAACTACAAGAGGAGGGCACACACAATCCACACAAGGGAAATACCTGAAACACCCAGCTCGGTGACAAGGGAGATTGCAACACTGGGCCCAACAGGACACCTAATATATAAGGCTGATCTACTAAGCCTGGGAGACATAGCAGCCCTACCTAATATATATTTAAAAAAAACCCACAGGAAACTAGCAAAATGGAGAGACAAATAAACACGTCCCAAATAAAAGAACAAAGCTCCAGAAAACGAACTAAATAAAATGGAGATAAGCAATCTATCAGACGCAGCCTTCAAAACACTGTTTATAAGGATGCTTAATGATCTCAAAGGAAATTTCAATAAAGAGATAGAAAACATAAAACAGAACCAGTCAGAAATAAAGAATACAATAACTGAAATGAAGAATACATTAGAGGCAATCAACAGATTAGATGATGCAGAGAATCAAATGAGCAATTTAGAAGATAAGGTAGCAGAAAACACACAAACAGAACAGCAAAAACAAAACAAACAAACAAAAAAAGATTTTAAAAAATGAGGATGGTTTAAGAGGCCTTTGGGACAACATCAAGCATACCAATATCTGCATCATAGAAGTACCAGAAGAAGAAGAGAGAGAGCAAGAAATTGAAACCATATTTAAAGAAATAAAGACAGAAAACTTCCTTGACCTGGTGAAGGAAATAGATAGACAAGCCCAGGAAGTGTAGAGAGTCCAAACATGGTGAACCCAAGCAGTTCTACACCAAGATACATTATAATCAAAACACTAAAGGTTAAAGACAAAGAGAGAATCTTAGAAAAACCAAGAGAAAAACATTGATTACCTACAGGGGAGTTCCCATAAGACTGTCAGCTGATTACCCAACAGAAACTTTGCAGGCCAAAAGGAATTGGCACAAGATATTTAATGTGATGAAAAGCAAGGACCTACAAGCAAATTACTCTACCCAGCAAAGCTATCATTTAGAATCAAAGGACAGATAAAGAGCTTCCCAGACAACAAACAGCTGAAGAAGTTCATCACAACCAAACCAGTATTACAAGGAATCTTGGGGGGGCTTTGTTAAGAAAAAGAAGAAAGAAAAAAAAAAAGAAAGAAAGAAGAAAGAAAGAAAGAAGAAGAAAATGTCAATAACTACTTATCTATCAATGATTAATTTGAATGTAAATGGATTAAATGCTCCAATCAAAACACAGAGTGGATGAATGGCTAAGAAAACAAAACTCTTACATATGTTGTCCACAAAAGACTCATTTTAGATCAAAAGACACACACAGACAGAAAGTAAATGGACAGAAAAAATATACATTTCATGAAAATGGAAAAAAAAAAAATGCTGGGGTAGCAATGCTTATGCCAGACAAATACACTTTATTTATTTTATTTTATTTTTTATTAGTTTCAGGTGTACCAAACAATGCAATAATTAGACATTTACACCTCTCACAAAGTAATAACTCCCCTCCCCAACTTTACTACCCCCTCTGACATTGTGTATAACTGTTACAATTCCATCTGTTACAATTCCATTGACTCTATTCCCTATGCTGTACTCCACATCCTGTGACTGTATATATATATATATATATATATATATATATATATATATATATATGTTAAATTATACTTAGCATTCAATATTACTCAGCTTCAGTTTCAGGTATACAGTGCAGTAGTCAGGCATCTACACTTTAAAACAAAGTCTATAACAAGAGACACAGAATGACCCAGTAATCCTTCTGAGTATTTATCCAAACAAACTCAAAATGCTACTTCAGGGGGATGTGTACATCCATGTGTTCATTGCAGTATTTTCTACAATGGCCAAGATATGGAGTCAGCCTGGGTGTTCATCAGTGGATGAATGGATAAAAAGTAGACAGTACACATATATAATGGAATATTGCTTGGCCTTGGGACGGATTGGTTTCTTGCCATCTCCAGCGGCATGGATGGAACTGGAGGATATTGTGCTGAGTGGAGTACATAGTAATCATGGGGATGTAGGGTATAGCAAAAGGAATATTGTCAATAATATTGCAATAACTAACTATGTATGGCGTCAGATGGGTACTAGATTTTTTGGGGGGTAATAAATGGAAGGGGAGTTGGGGATCGGAGTAAAAAAGGTGAAGGGATTAACACATTGGTTGTTACAAAATAGTCATGGGGATGTAAAGTAAAACATAGGAAATATAGTCTATAATATATGTAATAACTATGTATAGTGCCAGGTGGGTACTAGATTAGTCAGGAGAATCACTTTTTAAATTACATTAATGTCTAACCACTATGCTGTACACCTAAGTTAATACAAAATAATATTGAATGTCAAGTATAATTGCAAAATTTAAAAGGGGGGAGGTGAAGGGGAATAAAAATTTCAAATTTCCAGGTATAAAACAATCAAGGTGATGTAACATACAGCATAGAAAATATCATCAATAATATTGTGATAGCATAGCAAAGTGTGAGATGGTTGCTGGACTTATCATGGTGATCACTTCTTTAGGTATATAAATGTTGAAAAACTATGGTGTACACCTGAAACTGATATAATATTGTATGTTAGTTATATTTTAATGAAAAGCTCAGAAAAATGAATGATTAATCTGTGATAGTCAAACACAACCATCTTTTCCCAAGTATATCCTTGCTCATGAACAAAAAAAGGAAAACTAATTTTGCATTATAAAAACAGCATATCTCAAAAAATGTTCCAAAAATGGTGCCATGTAGAATATATTAAAATGGAATTAAACATTGTAGAATATCCATCCAATGGAATACTTACAGCTTTGAAAAATAACAAGTAGATTTATGTAAAATAATATGGATATATGTCAAAAAACTATGTTAAATGAAAACAGCAAATGGCAATAATCAATTTAGTGCAATATTTATATAAAATTGAAACATACCAAGTATAATGGTATAATATTTAAAAATGCATTCATTTGCAGTAAAGCTATTTGGAAGAGCAGAACAGTGATAACCACAAAATTGAGAAATTTATTTGATAATAGAGGGAAATTAAAATATGACAGTAGAAATGAAACACTGAAAATCAAAGTGAAGGAAATTTCCTTGAAAAATAGAACAAGAGACAAAGAGATGGAAATTAGAAGAAAAAATAGAATATAGAGCATTAATTTAGGATGTCTAATGGTCAAACTATTAATTCAGAAAGAGAAAACACAGAGAATGGAGGAGAAGAAATAATACACAAAACAATTTAATTTGATACAATTGTTGCCATTTTGCACAGTAATGCTGTGAACACTTTTATATGAGTTCTTACAATTAGGTTTGCAAACTTGCCACCATGCGCTTGCAGTGGCAGCACTGTACAAACAGCTCTGTAAGGTTTCATAACCTTGGTATATCAGTGTCTCACAGCTGTGTTCATGTCAACGTGTGGCAGTGTCTTCCTGAGTGGCGTTCATTATTGTTGCGTGTTTTGTGTGCTCTCGCAAAAATATCAGAGCTTGAATTAGAGCAATGAATAAGCATTCAATTTCTTGTTAAAATTGGCAAGAGTGGAAGTGAAATCAGGGCGTGTTACTCCAAATTTATGGGGATAGTGCCATGAGGAAAACGTCAGTGTACAAATGGATTAAACATTTTTCTGAAGGGAGAGAATGCAACACTGATGAAGAGAGGTCAGGGTGGCCAGTAACAGGCAGAAATGACAAAAACATTGCAAGAATTCATCGAATTAGGGGTCAAAATCATAGGCTGACTGTGAGAAGCATAGCAGACCAAGTAAACATTGATAGAGAAACAGTTAGGAAAATCTTAACTGAAAATCTTGGTATGAGGAAGGTGTGTGCAAAAATGGTCCCAAAGTAGCTCACCAATGAACAAAAGCAAAGGAGAGTTGAAGTTTGCCATGACCTTTTGGAGAGGCAAGATGATGTTTTGGGTCGTGTTATCACTGCTGACAAAAACATGGGTGTACCGATAGGACCCTGAAACAAAGCATCAAAGTGCACAATGGAAGTCAGCCAAATCTCTATGATCTAAAAAGTCCCGTCAGTCCAAATCAAGAGTCAAAACAATATTGCGAAACTTTTTTGATATCAGAGGGATTATTCATTATGAATTTGTACCAACTGGACAAACAGTTAACCAAGTTTACTATTTGGAAGTGCTGAAAAGGTTGAGCGAAAAAGTTAGACGACTTGAACTTTTTGCCAACAATTCATGGCTCTTGCATCACAACAATGCACCAGCTCACACAATGAGGGAGTTAAACAAATAACTGTAAACAAATAACTGTATTGGAACACTCTCCCTACTCACCTGATATGGCCCTCAATGACTTCTTTCTTTATCTGAAGATAAAGAAAATATTGAAAGGAAGACTTTTTTTTAAAGTTTATCGTGGTGAAAATTGTTAGTAAAATTACATAGATTTCAGGTGTACAATTCTGTATTACATCATCTATAAATCCCATTGTGTGTTCACCACCCAGAGTCAGTTCTCCTTCCATCACCATATATTTGATCCCCCTTACCCTCATCTCCCACCCCCCACCCCCCTTACCCTCTGGTAACCACTAAACTATTGTCTGTGTCTATGAATTTTTGTTTCTCATTTGTTTGTCTTGTTCTTTTGTTGTTTTTGGTTTATATACCACATATCAGTGAAATCATATGACATGGAAACAACCAAAATGTCCTTCAATAGATGAACGGATAAGAAGAAAGGAAGAAATTTTGATGATATTCAGAACATCAAACATAATACGATGACAGTGACAGCTCTGATGGCCATTCCAAAAAAAAAGTTCCAAAATTGCTTTGAAGGGTGGACTAGGCACTGGTGTTGGTGCATAGCTTCCCAAGGGGAGTACTTCAAAGGTGACCATGGTGATATTCAGCAGTTAGGTATTTAGCACTTTTTGTAGGGTGTGTTCATGAACCTAATTGTCAGCCCTCATATTCAAATACTACTGGAAATTTAAAAAATAATTTTGAAAAATAAATGACATTCTTCATTTTAAATCTATCAATAAAATATACTTTGAGTATAATAAGAACTTATGATTTTAAAAATATAGAGACAAGAGGAAAAGGTGTCTATATACGGCGTTTTGTGGTAGAAAATGTTTTCTAAACATATTTAAATAATTAAAACCATATAGACTATGAAAAAATTTCAAAACATATTAGGTCAAAAATAAATGAAAAGATGTCTATAGAATAAGAAAACATTTAGAAAACTATGACCAAAAAAGTCAGTGTCTTTTTGTAAAACTATCTCTCCAAACACTAAGATAAATGCGAATATACCTACAGAAAATTAATCAAAGATCATCAAAGGGAAAATTGTTTGTTAGTAAGACTATAAAAATCCAACACCATTGTTTATTAAATGTATGCAGATTAAAACAGCAAATTATGTGATGATCACAACGCGTCAAACTTTCAAAATGCTTTCTCTCTCCTTAAACTGCTAGTAGGAATATCAGTGAATAAAGGCTAGAGAGCAATTAGACAGAATGTTTTAAAATTATGTTTCTATTTTTTACTGAGATCACAGTTCTACAAATTTAGTTTATGAAAATAAAGAACAACTTCAAGGATGCTTATGAAACATTATTATATTAAACCATTGGAAACCACATTTGAATTGTTAAAGCAAAGTATGGTATGACAGGATAAAATATTATGTAACCATTAATATGTATATTTTCTAAAGGTAATAATGACACAGAGTATTTCCCTGAATGCAATGTTACATACAAATGCAACATATAATATGATTGCAACCTCATTAAAATCATGCTTAGATAAGGCAATGGGCTCAGAGGATCTATAATCGTATGGTTAAAACATTTGCTTTGCTATCAAATTATCAAGGTTTGGATCCCAGTTCTTAAATTTGCTAGCTGTATTATCTTTAATGATTCGCTCTGTGTGGCTTTGGCCAGGTCAATATGTGTAAACTTGCCTCTATATAAAATGAGGTAATAATAATATATGATATTTTGTGAAATGAACTGTGAAAATTCCATGAGAAAATGCTCAAGAAATGAGAGTCAATAACAGGGTTTTACATTTTGTACATAATTTAAATTTTGTACATAAACATTCTTGTTTCCACCAACCAAGTTAACCAATTGAATATTTACTGTCCTTTGGAAGCTTTCTCTACCTCTCTTTCGTTATACACTTACAGTCGCTCCCCAGAAGCACCTATTTTCCTTAAATTCATGTTAATCATCCTTTTGAATTATACTGTTTAGTACTGTCTGCTTTTAAACTTTATATATTTGTGAACAAGCATGTAATAAGGTTTCAAACCTAACTGCTTCCTTTTCTTAGTATTATATTTTTAGGAGTCCTCACAGTTGACATATATGGATTGCAGATTCATATACACTGTGCGTACAATTCAGTGAATAAATATATGATAATTTATTGAGTCTAATATTGATGACATTGAGGTTGTTTTCATTTTTCTTTTGTTATTACGAAAATACTCCCAAGAACATTCTTGTACATGTCTCCTACGCACGAGTACCCCAAGTTTTCTACCTAGAATTGAAATTGCTAGGTTGTAAGTAAGGCGCCTGTTCATTTCACTGACTCAGCTTCTCCTTTGACTTTGGATACCACTGATTCCCTTGATTTTAATATCAATTCTGTTGATACTGCAGAGAGCCATGCTGGACTGACTAGCCCTCAATAACCACTTATTTATACACACACACACACACACACACACACACACACACACACACCTTAAAGTAGAGGTTCAAGACAATACTAGGTTACTTACAATATTCAAGACACTTTTGAAGGGCTGGAGTTCCCTTTGTAGAGCTAAGTACTTCCCATTAACATGTTATCACCACCAGAAAAATGGTATGTTCTAACTATATTTTTTGTAGAACCCAAATATTCTATCTGGCTGACACATGTCACAATTTAGACTACTGATGTGACACTATCTCCCCTCATGGGTATTTTTTCTCACTAATATCCATGCTTTAGGCATGAAGTAAAAGAAAAGGTGATTTCTTAAATAGCAAATATTTTAAGGAAGCCCTTTTCTTTGTTTAAGCATAGCATCAGCAATTCATTTTCAGCATAATTGTTGATGATATATCTGACATTAGTTCATAAAACCCAACCATCAGTAGTTCAACCACCATCAGCATTCCCTTGACTGCTTTATGATATGGATTGAGTGGGCTGTGTCTTAATTCCAGTTTAGTTTTAATGATACTGGGAGACATGCTCAGGCTTTTAAGTTACTGCTGCGATGCAGCTGGAAAAATTAAAGCAAGTTTACCTCGGACCAAAGTAAACAAATCATTTTTACACCCTTTTTTCAGCTTTTATCCTTCAAAAAAATATACAGGACAGCAGTCTTTCTTTATGGCATATTAGGACATTAGTTATTGTCTGGATGAAAGTAAGGAATAAAAAAAAAGTGGGCAACGCATTTCTAACTGGATTTGAACATGGAAAATTAACAGGAAAGAGACAATGTGTCTGTTCATAACTAATTTTTATTATTTCTTTTGTTGGGAAATGTGCAATACTTTAATTTCTCTGCTTCTCTGTATGGCTCCCATGTATTCCTTAAGCTGCAGGAAATATATTTATGAACCCCCCTTAAAAAAAAAAAAAGATTACTTTCTTTGAATATGTGTTCATTGTAGAAAAAAAAAAAAAAATCACATAAAGTCACATTCATCTCCAAGTACAAATATCTATAGTTTACGTGAATTATAGCCAAGAATACATTTCTACAGGAGAACAGATGAAAATGATAGATATCATTTCAGACTCTGAAAAAGAGATAGAGAAATATTTGTGTTATAAAATGTAAAAATGTTTATATGATTTTATGAATCTTTTCTCAAAGGGATACTACTGAAATAAGTCTAGGTATGCCTTGAACATTCAGGGGAACAAACTCTGTGAAGTCTTTTCCTGATTTACCAAAGAAACGTGATGAATGACTTAGATTGAACTAAAGTATCCCAAGGGACAACCTGGATGAGAAGGTAGAGGGGAAACTGATGACAATTGTGCTTACTAAATAAAATAAGAACACATTTTTCTATATTAATTATGAATAAAACTGAGTGTAACAGAAAATCTAACAAATGAACTTGTCTAAATCAATTTTAATGTTCATGTAAGGAGAACTGAAAAATATTAAATCTGGGGCTGATATGGTGGCTTGAGAATGTGGTCAGTGACATGGTAGTGTCAAAATTTCTGCTCTGTTATCTTGGAAATGGGGCTTATTTCCTCCATCTTGTTACCTCATGGTTACACAATAGCTGCTTTACTACCAGCGTCTCATCTGCATTTCAGGTAAGAATAAGTGAAGGGATAGGGCAGTGAAAGCCTCTTCTTTTATAAATAACTTTCCTACGATACTTGTCCAATAAGTTCCACTTTCATCTTATTTTTCAAAAGATTATATCACATCATATACTCTTGTTTCCATCTTTTAAAGAACTAATGTAACAGTTATTAAACAAGATTTACTGATGTTTGCTATATAAGGTATGTTGGTAAACAAGCTTTTTTAAGAATTAAACCTGAACTCCAGAAGCAGAGACTAAAATGTTAGTTGCCAGGGGGGTGAGGGCTGGGGAAAAGGGGAGATGTTGGTCAAGGGTCCAAACTTCCAGTTACAAGCTCAATACATTCAAGGGCTCTAATCTACAGAATGGTGATTATAGTTAACAATACTGTATTATCTACTTGAAAGTTGTTAAGAGAGAAGATTCCAAATGTTCTCACCACAACAAAAGAAATGGCAATTGTATGAGCTGATGGAGATGTTGGATAATGCTACAGTCATAATCACTTTACAACGAATAAATGTGCTAAACCAACACATTTTACACGTACACTTACATAATGTTAATGTTGATTATATCTCAAATAAGCTGGAAAAAATAACTATTCACAAAAAAGAGACTATTTATGATGGTTAATTTTATCTGTAAACTTGAAGGGTTGATGACATTTGCATTATTGATGACATATGCATTATATCAGCAAATTTTGAGTAAAGCAGACTGCCCTCCCTAGGGTGAATGGGCCTCATCCAGTCTTACTATGTTTCCCCCAAAATAAGACCTACCCCGAAAACAAGCCCCAGTTAGGATCGTCAGCCAGACAGACAAATTTAGTATGTTTTGACGATGTTCCAGAAGAAGATGACATGACTGTATTTGAATAAATGTAGATTGTTGTACATGAAAAAATAAGACACCCCCTGAAAATATGCCCTAATGCATCATTTGGAGCAAAAATTAACATAAGACCCACTTATTTTTGGGGAAGTATGGTATAAGACCCATCTTATTTTTGGGTAAACATCACAGTAGATGGAACAAAAAACAAACCTCCTGAAGATAGATGGAATTCTCCAGAAGACTGTTTGGACTTCACGCACACCATCCTTTGTTCTGGCTCTCCAGGCTGCTGGCTCACACTGCATATTTTGGACTCTCCAGTCTTCATAATCACATGATCCAGTTCCTTATAATAAATCTCCTCCTATATATGTATACATTCTATTGCTTTTCTTTCTCTGGAGAATCCTAAGTAATACAATAGTCAAATGTATAGTCATGTGCATGAAGCTTTTTCTCCCTTTCCAAACCATCCTGTTTCTATGATTATTTTTTCGTGTTCCTCATTACTATTTTACAGTTTTCTTCATAGAGATTTTTCACTTTTCTTCTTAAATTTATCCCTAGGTACTTTAAATTGTCTTTTCTTCCATCCACCACAACTTCTCATTATTGTTTCTAATCACGAAAGCTGCTATCTTCATTAATTTTATAGCTAGCCACCTCACAAAATTATCTTACTTATTTTACTGATATTTTTGCACATATTTTCAGAATATTAGGCATACAAACTTATTGAAAATAGCTATCTTTTTTTCAATGTTTATTCATTATATTAATTTCTTTTCCTAATTGCATTGGCCAGTAACTTCAGTACAATATTATCCTTGTCTATTCTTGACATTAAAAGGAATGCTTCTCAAGTTTTGATATGATATTTTAAAATAACAAATTTAGTAGTAAGCTTCTGAGGTTTGAAGTCTGGTTTTATCTTCATATTTCTTTCCTGCCTAAATCACCACTGTGCCTGGAAATATAACACATATAACAGATGCAAAAAATAAAATTTTTAGTGAAATAAATTACTAAACCATGAGATCAATTTAGCAGCCCCTTTCACCCTTTATAGTTGCATCAATATCCTCAAGGTATCAAATTGCCAGCTATCTTATTTTGAAGTGGAAAGAATTTCCTCTCTGCTTATTTAGTGTTATAGTTTCATAAAGTGGGTCCCAAAAGAGTACTTCTTGTGCTTCAAAGTCAGAGAGTATTTCAAGTTAAAACAGCTCTTTCTGTGATCATGCTATTACTTAGACATTTGCCCAGTGAATTGTGGAGGTGTAGACATCTCAACATACTCTCACTGTCCTCTGAACCACAAATCCCATCCCCTTCATAATAACCAGTCTTCCTAATCAATCATACTGACATGTTGGATTTTTTCTCCCCAAAGGATATGTTCTGTCATCAGAAGTTCCAAATTCTTCATTGTAAATAAATTGCTGTTTGATGCACTACCATCCCATCTTCCATATTGTTATGGACTAAATGTCTGTGCTCCTCTAACATTAATATGTTGAAGCCCTTTCCCCCCGTGAGATGATATAGGATGCAGTGCTTTTGCAAAGTAATTAGGTTTAGATGAAGTAATGAAGGGGGATATATCAGAGCTTCCATTCTCTACCCTGTGAAGATAAAGGAGAAGGTGACCATCTGCAATCTAGTAAGAGGACATTCACCAAGAACAAAATCAACACCTTCATAATGGACTTCCCAGAACTGTGAGAAATAAACGTCTTGCTCAAGCCACTCAGTTTATGATATTTTGGTAGAGCAACCCAAACCAAGGCACACATGTTCTCAGATTTTTCTGAAACCAGATGTAAAGTCAGGATAGGAAATCTTGCTAAAATAAATACAGCATTTCATTTATTATACCTTTGTTATACAGATGACACACAGATGCTTGGGGATTATGTAAATTATACAAAATCAATCACCTAGAGAGTAAGTATTAGAGCCATAATTCAAACCCAGATCTGTCTGAATTCAAAGAACTTGTCCCTGGCTCTCTGCTCCTTCCATTCGACAGATAGCTGTGTCTTCCTATAAAGTGCCAGCATGACCCTGAGACATGATGGTAAAGGCCAGAGTGAGCATATTTGGCTGTATTGGATGCCTGGTCACCAGGGCTGCTTTTAACTCTGGGAAAGTGGATGTTGCCACCATCAATGACCACTTCATTGACCTGAACTACATGGCCTATATGTTCCACTGTGATTCCACCCACGGCAAGTTCAAAGGCATAGTCAAGGCTGAGAACGAGAAGCTTGTTATCAATGGAAAGCCCACTACCATCTTGCAGGAGTGAGATCCCGCCAACATCAAATGGGATGATGCTGGTACTGAGTAAGTTGTGGAGTCCACTGGTGTCTTTACTACTTTGGAGAAGGCAGGGGCTCACTTGAAGCCAAGAGAGTGGAGCCAAGAGGGTCATCATTTCTGCCCCTTCTGTGGATGCCCCCATGTTTGTGATGGGTGTGAACCATGAGAAGTATGAGAAGTATGACAAGTCCCTCAAGATTGTCCGCAATACCTCCTGTACCACTAACTGCTTGCCCCCTGCCAAGGTCATCCATGACAATTTTGTTATTGTGGAGGGACTCATGACCACAGTCCATGCCATCACTGCTACCCAGAAGACAATGGGTGGTCCTTCTGGGAAGCTTTGGAGGAGGAGTGATGGCTGAGGGGCTTCCCAGAACATCATCCCTGCTTCTATTGGCCCTGCTAAGGCTGTGGGCAAGGTCATCCCTGAGCTGAATGGGAAGCTCACTGGTATGGCCCTCCATATCCCTACCCTCAGCATGTTGGTTGTGGATCTGACCTGCTGTCTGAAGAAAGCTGTCAAATACAATGACATCAAGAAAGTGGTGAAGCAGGCATCAGAGGGCCCCCTCAATGGCATCCTGGGCTATACTGAGGACCAGGTCATTTCCTGTGACTTTAACAGTGACACCCACTCTTCCACCTTTGATGCTGGGGCTGGCATTGCCTTCAATGACCACTTTGTCAAACTCATTTATGGTATGACAATGTGTTTGGCTACAACAGGGTGGTGGACCTCATGGTCCATAAGACCTCCAAGGAGTAAGAGCCTGCTGGACCACCAGCCCCAGCAAGGGGAGGAAAGGTCCTCAGCTACTGGGGAGTCCTTTTCCCGAATGATTCCCCAACACACTGAGAATCTTCTGAATTCCAGTTTCCATTCCAGACTCCATGAAGAAGGAGAGGGGCTGAAGGAGCAATACCTTGTCATGCACCATCAATAAAGTTCACTGTGCCCAGCCAAAAAAGAAGCACTTGTTTCTTCTAGTACACTCACTACATTCTTTGTAAAAACTTCAATAATGCCTCAAAATATAAATAATGCTAAAATTAGATTTTATAAAATCATTCATGAGAAACCTATTTACATGTTATAGAAAACTAGAATATTTGACCTACATCCCTATCTGTATGTACAGTGGGGAATTACGGAGGACAGTTTATTGTATTCTACAGGAGAGAGAATGCTTTAAGGAATATTATGGAAAATTTCAAATACATACAAATATAGAGAGGATACAGTAGAGTTCCCCATTCCAATACACACATCATCTAGTTTCAGTAATTATGTCATTGTTCCTTTCCCATTCCTAGTCCTCCCTGGCATGGTATTATGTTTAAGTAGAGCCCAGTGTTCAATTTCATTTCAACTGTGAATAGTTCGGTATTTATCTCTAAAAGATTATTTTTTTTTTTAACATAAAGGTGATTCTATAATCATATCTTTAAAGAAAACTAAAAATAATTACTTACTATCTGCAAATATCAGCAAGAATTCAAGCTTTCCTGGCTGTCAAAAAGTGGATTGTTTGAATAAGGACCTAAACAAGAACTATCATTTTATATGATTGCTATACATTTAAGTATCTTCTGATGTCATTTTTTACTCCCAACGTTTTTGTATTCCTTGTACGTTTTTTTTTTTTGGTTGCTGGTAAATAAACCATGTTGTTTGTCTTTTTATTATTTTGCTGGGACATGTAAAATTGTGATGTATTACTTAAATTATTTCTTATAGAAATTTTTTGCTTAAAAAGAAACATTTCTTTCTTAACTGTTTTAATGCCCTGAGGTAAGAGTTTATTCAATATAAGTAGGGTAAATAAATGATTATTATTGTATATTTACTAATTTTCAGGAAAGCCACAAATTAGTTTTGTTTTTGTTTTTGTTTAGTGTTGGTCTGCAATCTATTTAGATTTAAATGTTTTTGATCGGACTTAAGTCCAAGACTATTATTCCCATTGTTTACCCAATATTACCATTTTGGCCAGTAGTAGTTTCTTTACATTGATTCCTGGGTCCAAAGGATACAACCCCCGTAGTTTCTGATAGCTGTCTTGCATTCTGATTCACCGTGTCACAGGCTCATCTTGCATGTTTTTCTACATTCCTGGAATCAGCCATTTTTCCATAGATATTTGTATCTGTTATTGGAAATAGTATTCAGATACCACAATCTGGTTTATGGGTGGTCTTTGCTGCTATTTTTTGTTGATTTTAGAGAAAATATACCCTGAATTCATACTTATGTTTCTAAATTGTATTTAGGAATACAGGGTTTTATATTTAATTTGTTTGATTTTATTTGTATCTATTTCTCTAATTATGAAAATGGTACATTAAACATATTAATTTTATGACAAATTTAAGATAATGAAAACAATTTATAATTTTTAAATAATTAAACATTTTGAAATTACTTATAGAAGACGGCATTGATACAGTGAATGGTGAAGATAAAATGAAATGCCATCAATGTTTGTGTGTGTGTGCATCTGCACATGCGATAATTCAAAAATGTACTTGGAAATGCAAAAGGTATAAAATAGCTGAGCAGACGTTTGCAAAAGAAGAAGAAAATAATGCTTTTTTTCAGTTATTTGTCCTTAAAATATTTCTTATTAGGAAATGTACAAATTACTGTATCTTAAAATATTTGAAATATTATTTTCTGAGACTAATCTACCATATTGATACACATGATGATTTATTTCACTTTGCTTTTAATTAAAAAAAAATAACTTTGGATACATACATCTTAATTTTTACATCTATATTTGACTTTAGAATCTTATAATAGTCTATGCAATTTTATGTATTCATATATATTTATTTACAGGTAATAAAGTCAAATTCACAAGTGAAGATTTATTTAGAAACATATAGCCCCTCTCTAGCTTCTGCACCCTATTTTCCCCTTCCTCATGCAAGTAACCATTTTAAAAATGTTTTTTCATTGTCTCTTATATTTTGAAATATAAGCAATAATAATTCATGATACAGAAATTTTCTGCTTTTCTCCTTCTTTCCTTCCTTCCTTCCTTCCTTCCTTCCTTCCTTCCTTCCTTCCTTCCTTCCTTCCTTCTTTTCTTTTTCCATCCTAAAATAGATCCTTGAGATTATCTCATAGCGTTTGGATACCGCTGTATTCACACTGTTCCTTATTGGTGAATTTAGGTTATTATTAGTCTGTTGCTAGCACAGAAAATCTACAGTAAAGAGCCCTGTGCAAGTCTCTCCATGTCTTTGTGAGTATGTCTATGGGACAAAGTTCCTGTATGTCACTGTATCGAAGCATAAATGTATAGGTAACTTTGCTAGATATTCCCAAATTCAATTCCACAGGTGTTGCCAATCTTGCATTCCTCACAGAAATCTGTTAGGGTGTCTACTCCCCATAGCAACATGGATATGTTTTCAAAGTCTGGGACTTCTGCCAACATGATAGATGAGAAGTTGTATCTCTGCATAGTTCAATTCAAAATTATTTTCTTTTTAAATAAAGTTGAGCATCTTTCATGTAATCAAGGTGCATTTCACTTATATTTACTTCTGAACACACTGATAACATTTATATAACATTTATATCTTTATGTAAGCAGATGAGAGACAGGGGGTGAAGCATGGAAAGATAGATAGGTAGATAGGTAGATAGATAGATAGATAGATAGATAGATAGATAGATAGATAGATAAATAGATAGATAGATAATAGACAGATAGGTAGATGATAGTAGACAGAAAGGCATTGGCCATTAGTAATTTATTTTTCTCCAGTTCTTATTTACTTTGCTCATGATGTTCCAGTCTGCCATGTATTTTTTTTTCAGTTTCATGAAGTCAAAATTACCAATTCTTTTCTTTTTGTATCTAGAGTTTAACTCATAGTTACAAAATGTCCTCATTCCAAACTTATACAGCACTTAATTCATATTTCTCTAGTGTTTGTATCAATATGTTTCACACCTACGAAAAGCACACTTTTTAATCATACAAGTATAATACAATGAGTTTTGACAAATGTAAATGTTTGCATAACCACTCCACTTGAGATTTATAACAATTCCATCATTCCAGAAAGCTCCATTGTACCACTTTGCATTTGTTTTCTCCACCACCCTCTGCCTTAGGAAACCATCTAACCACATTTTATCTAGAATGATGTTTTTGATATTTTGATAAGTGATGAGAGATTCTGGTGTTCTTTCAATACCTTGCTGATAATGGACATTTCTATCCCTAGCTAAGGGTTATTACAGATACAGCTTCAGTGAAATTCATGTAAAATATCTGTGTGGAAAATGTTTCATTTCTCTTGGGAAAATAACTAAGAGTGGAATTGCTGGTTCTTATGTTAAGTGTGTTTTGACTTTGCAGTATCTACCTGACTTAATTTCCAATGTGCTTGTACAATTTTACACTCTGAGCTGCATATGTGAGAGTCTTATTTGTTCCACTTCCTCACCAGTACTTGATATTGTCAGTTGTAAATTGAGGCAGGTGTTTAGTGATATTTCAAAATATTTTTAATTTGCACTTCTCTTATTACTAATTAAGTGAAGCTTCATTCAATGAGCTTATTGGATATTCATAAATCTTTTATGAAATGTCGTTTCAAGTCTTTTTTACACGTCTGAGGGCTTGTTGATTTTATTATTGAATTATTAGAGCTCTTTATATGTTACGTTTGAAACTCTTTTGTTTGATATATGAATTGTGAATATATTCTCTCACTCTGTGGCTTCCAGTGTTTTGGCTTTATAGTCTTACATGAGTAGGATAATTAAATTTCATTGTAATCAAATTTATCCACTTTCTTTTTATGGGGTGTGCATGTATGTGTGTTATTTAAGAAAACTTTGTCAATCCAAAGGTTACCAAGATTTTGTTTTTTGCTTTTTTTTTCTCTGTTTTCTTATACAAGTTTAGTGTTTTTAGTTTTTGACTTTAGGTCTATAATTTATTACAAGTTTTTTTTGTTTTTTTTTTGTTTAGTTTTGTTTTTCAATATGGTGTTAGGCAAGGGTCAAGATAGAAATATACCTACTTGTTAAGCATTATTTATTGATACAGCATTATTTATCTATCCACAGATAGATACATAGATAATAGATTTAAAGATTTAATTACATCGTTGTCTTGTTCAAGATCAAATGACTATGTATGCGTGGGTATGTTTCTTGACTCTATATTCTGAACTTTTAATCTTAATTTAATTATTCTCTGTCTTGAAGTCAGTAGTTTAAATTCTCCATCTTTGTCTCCCCCCCACCCAAAATGGCTTGGCTATTGTATGTCCTTTGCATTTTCAAATACATTTTTAATTAGCATGTGAATTTTCAGATGTGTACAAGCACATGCACACAGATACACACATGTTCACACATATCCACACAAAGCTGCTGGGATTTTGATGGCATTTTGTTTGTATCCTTAAATGAATTTGATGGAGATACACATCTCAAACATATTGAATCCTCTAATCAATGAGCATACTGGATGTTTTTCAAATTATCTCACTAATATTTTATATTTCTTCTGTAGGTATATTGCATATCCTTTATTAAATGTTTCCTAAGTATTTTATGTTTGTAATTGTTTTTTAAATAATTATATTTCATTTTCATTTCTTATTGCTGGTACATAGAAATACCATTGAATTTTGCGTATTAACCTTATAGCCTTTCCTTAACTAACTTACTATTCCATCAATTAAATAGGTGAAGTTCCTCTGTGAGAAGACCATCTCCTACAGAGTTATATCCTAATCTCTCAAGAGGGAAAAAGATTCAGAGAGGAATGTTTGATTCAAAGAAAAATAATATTTAGGGAATTCTAAAGAAACAATTGTTTTAGAATATACAATTCAGGTAAGTAACAAGGTTTCTATATTTTACAAAGGAGGGCATGAATTGAAAAAAATGTTGATAAGCATAGAGCTAAAAAAAAATGTTTTATACTATTTACCAGCTGTATATATTTCAGTTATCAGTGTTAGTATTACTGCATATTTTGGACCTAGTCTAACATATTTTTAAAAATATTTAAATAGCTCAAAAATCTAACCACTTTAAAAGAGTGTACACCATACATGTTACTTATGGTGAAGCAGGGATATTTATTTGGTAACTCCTTTTTTTAAAATGATTTTATTTGGTTAGAACACTTAACATGAAATCTTCCCTTTTAACACAGTTTTAAGTGTACAATGTCGTACTGTTGACTATAGGTACAATGTTATACAGCAGATCTCTGGAACTTATCTTGCGTACTAAGATTTTATGCCCTTTAATTTGCAACTCCTCACTTCCCCCTGCTGGTTACCCAGCTCCTGGGAATTATCATCCCACTCTTCGAGTCAATGAATTTGCCTATTTTAGATACCTCATATAAGAGGAATCATGCAGTATCTGTCCTTCTGTCACGGGCTTATTTCACTTGGCATAATGCTTTTAAGTTTCATCCATGTTGTAGCAAATGGTTGGATTTCCTTCTCTTTCAGGCTGAATAATATTCAATTATATGTATACCACTTTACTTTCATCTACTGATGAACCTTTAGGTTCTTTCCACATCTTGGCTACTGTCAATAGTGCTGCAATAAACATGAGAATGCTAATATTTCTTCAAGATCCTGATTTTAATTCTTTTGGATATTCATCCAGAAGTAGGATTGATTCCTTGAGCATATGGTAGTTCTATTTTAATTTTTTTAGGAATCCTCATATTGTTCTCCATAGTGGCTACACCAGTTTGCATTCCCATCAACAGTGTACAAATCTTCCAGTTTCTCCGCATCCTGGCTAACATTCGTCTCTTGTTTTTTGATAATAACTTAATAGATATGACGTGATAGTTCTTTATGGTTTTGATTTGCATGTTTCTGATGATTAGTGATATTGAGCACCTTTTCATGTACCTGTTGGTCTTCCTTGGACAAATGTCTGTTTAAGTCTCTTGTCCATTTTTAAATAGGGTTATTAGGTTTTGTTTTTGTTTTTGTTTTTTGGGTTTTTTTTTTTTTTTTACTGTTGAGTTGTATATTTGGTAATTCATAGCTTTTTTTTTTATATTTTGTTTTTCATTTTTGCATAGGTACATGCAAAAGCCCAACAATTTTGGGAAAGACATTTTCTTGATGCTATCATGCACATCATAAGACTTCTTTATAGCTTCCAAATTTTATAGATTGAACATTTTGATTTGGCTTACTAGTGCATTTTGCAAATATTATCTTAAAAAGTATTTAAATAAAGTAACTTCATATACTGTTGTTTTTGTTTATGATTTAGGTTCTTCCAAGTTTTCTTTTTTGGGTTTTCAATCTCTAAAGAGATTGATCCATTTTTAACCTGAGTCTTTTAGTAAATGCATCAACGTTATAAAACCTGGGAAAAGGATTGAAAAACTGCCTAAGGGATCCTGAGAGGGTAGGTAGGATTTCTGAATTCTCTTAAAGCTAAAGATTTTCTGTACCTTATCACCACATACTGTGATGTTTTCTACAAGAAAATAAGATAGTTTTTAAATCACTTTTTGATAAGATTAGCAACCCAGGGGTTGGAGAGCATACTCTGAGTCCTTCAGTAAGTAATCTGGACCTTTATAAATGATAGGGAAAAAAGTAATTAAATAATATGGGAGTTCATCTGTACAATTTTTATGTTTTTAAAACTTCTTCCAGAACTAGAATTTTAAAAGCTGCTCTTATTCTATTATAATTAGCAAAATAGAATAAGATGGAAACAGTAGATGGTCATATAGCTCCTGAGATCAACATCTAATCAAGGCTTTATTCTGCTTTTTTTTATTCCTATATCACTTCGTAAATAAACTTGATATCACAAAATGTGTTCGTAATTAAAGGACCTCAGTCAATTAAAACACAGGCAAGTCTTAATGTGTGATTTTACTCAATTTATATGTTTGATTTAAATTATTTTATTTCCCAGATCTATTTGTGATGTTCTATATTAATCTTTGTTTTTCCAGTTCTGCAATTGAAATCTGCCCTTATTACTGTTCTCTATTTCTGTTATTAGCATCACATATAACCCAGGCAACCTTCAAGAAAACTTCACTTCAATTTTACTTTCCATTAATGCATATCCATCCAGTTAATCATTACGTGCTAGAAATTCTGCTGCCTGGAAGCAGGTACCATCCATTTTCTCCGTTATCAAATAAAAATCTAAAATTTGTGATAGTACTAATATCAGCTCAGATCTATGTAAACTCTTCCCTTTATAAATTCTTAAAAACAAGTTCCTGTCATTTGCCAAACAGACTTAATTTATCTTCCCTAATGTGTCTTTCTCTGTACTTATAACCTGTCTGCCTTTATACACATATTCCCTTAACTGGATATATGTTTCATTGATTTCTACTTAAAACAGTCCACAAGGTGTAAACATACATGAGCTTCATTTCTTTAGCATGCATACTGCTTTAATCCAAGTTTGCTTTGCTTATCCTGACAGAACTATAACTCACTTGCATTCTTTTCCCAGACTCTCCTACCTGTGCTTGCACTGTATGTCCACTTCTTTTAATCATTAAGCCCTTAAAGTATTGGGCTCTGGTCAACACCAAATTCACTTAAGAATAAAGTTTCATGAAAGAAGAAAGTCTCAGGTCTATCAACCGTGACTAGGATATAATAACTAAACCTCAGACAATGAGTAAGCATTCGATACAACAAAGTTAACACCTTAACCTCAGTTAGGTTTCAGCTCTGGACTGGTGAGAAGAAAACAGTACCGCAGATGGCACCCCCTGGAGACCTGACCAAACAATGCAATGAATGACACCAGGACCTAAAGCCATGATCAATTGCTCCCCTGCTTTAGCCCCAACCAATCAGTAGCATCCCCAGCCCCAGCTTCTGTAGCAACCATAATTAATGATTTTTTTCCCTTGTATAATGTAACCATTAGAGGCCATGGGGTGCCAAGTTTTTGAGAGAACTAGCTCACCTGTGTCTCCTGGCGTGGTACCAAATCCTCAAATAAACCTTTGCTTTCTTTGCTACAAACTTCTATTCCTGTTTTCTTTTTGCTTGGATGTCTGCAGGCAAGCAGACCCCTTGGAGTCAGCGGTGACAAAGGCAATGCTCACTTTTATACTACCTCCTTTTCCTGGACACCCTTAGTTAAAGATAATTTTCCCTCTTGTATATTCTGATATTTTATTTGCTGTTTCTTCACTTGCTAAGTGTGTGTGTGTGTGTGTGTGTGTGTGTGTACTCATTGGTTAACTTCTGCTTGAGATGTCCATTTTGAACATGGAAACATGCTAAATTTTCCCTCTACCTGTGACTTTCATTATCTCACATAATCTTCACAGTGATATTGAAAAATTGGTTCTACTTTTATCATTTAAAAAATTAGAAAAGTGAGGTTCAGGAAAGTTAACTAAATTGTTAAAGATAATATTATTAGTAACCACAAAGGTAGAAATGTACACTTAAGTGTCCTGGACATACCTCTTGTGCTTACTGCATGTTATTTCTGTTATTGTAATTTCCAACAACTCTTTAATAAAGGAGGCCTTTTAGAGATATTATTTTCCCTATATGAAAATAAACATATGAGCCATAAGAAAGCTTCATAAGCTGTGTGACCTGAGGAAGTTTAATCATCCCATCAGTCTACCAGATATCCAGTATAATACTGTGTCCTTCGGAACATATAAGAACTATGAAACATGGTTTCTGCATTCTAAGAATGTAAATTTAACTGGGAATAGTTGACAGATATTAATAAAAATAAAACATGTCACATTTATCCCTCAATTTAATGATTTTAATAATTTATTCTGCCAATCAATAAAAAAACAAAAATTTCTAAAAATAGAAAATTTTTAATTAATTTTATGGGAAAATATGACACATTCCATCCTAATCAAGGAAATTATAAAGAAGAATTTAAACATAAACATGCAGTTTGTGTATAATATATAATATAATAATGCTGTCTTATAATCACCAAAGAGGAAGAGACAAGCTGACAGTGGGTGGTGGATGCTGGATAGGGATATGAAAAAAATCATTCATAAAAAAGTGCAGTTTTATTTTGTTCTATTTTCTTCATTGCATTTGTCAACAATTCAGGAAATTTTGGGTATATTGAATTTAAAATGCACTTAAATATAAGTTGAGCAAAAAAGGGAAAATAAAAGTAGAAGAATTGCAAAATATGTGGAAATGGCTCACATGTGCCAAAGACTAAAGTTATAGAAGATAGTTCCTATTTATTCCGTATCCTGGATTAAGTATTCAAAGCAAACTGTTGTGGATTTATTCAAATATGACATGTGATTCAAATTTATTCCATATGATAGTCGCTGAATGAAGAGTATTGTGTGTAAAAAAATTGTGTCTGTGTCTTTACCTGAATTTTTAATGTTGAAGTATCATATTTTACAGGTCATTTAGTGTCTTTTGTATAAAATGCCATTATGTATATTTTTCAAAGTTGTTTTCCAAAAGTATACGTATAGGTATAGAATACCTATAAAAGAGTCGTAATGATGAAAAATTGTTCAGAGAAGTGTTATTATTGAGATAAAACTGTCTGAAATTACGTATTAAAGCAATTAAAAGTTTGAGGACTGAGTTAACATAAGGAACACTTATTTAAATATTTGGTATAGTTTCATTAATTCATGTTACTTTTATATATCAACAAAATTGTTTTCACTCACAGGCTGCAGTGAAAAAGGTGTGTGAAAATTCTATTACTTAAATGCCCAAGAGCATCATAATGTAGAAGTGTTAATTGTGAGGTCTTTGGCAGGTGAGGACAGTTATATCTCTACTTGTGAATTTTTCATGAGCAGTCTGATGACAACGTTTTTTCTTACCTTTTTTCTGTTTTATCTTAAGTCCAAACATTCCTTAAAGGCAATAAAGATTTATATAACATATATTGAGGTAATTCACAGTTTTCTTAAAAACTAACATGGATAGTTGCCAATTCTATAAGGAAACAATAAAAAGTGCTAAAATAATGCTTTAAATAATTTTAAAAAATCATTACTTCCTCCCTCACAAATTAAACCAAAGTTAATTTTCTCACAAACTGTGTCCCAAAGACAATACTGGGACATTGAAAAACATTTTGTTTAAAAAGAAAAAAAGTAAAGAAAGAAGCTCACACACTAAATAAGTTTCGAAAAACTCACCTTTCACACTTTGAAGATTCATGATGTACTTTGTTATCCTAAAATTTACTTTAAGTCCTGCTCCAGAAAAACCTAGTATGATATTTTAATCCAATATTTCCCAAATTCATTTTAACTACAAAACTACCTAATAATATTGCATGAAAATACTATTTTCTTCAGAAAAGGCTTAGTTAAATAGAAAGCTGGTGAAATGTGCTGCCTTTCCTTCTATGAAAGTCCCATGGATAATGTTGTTTATAAAAGATTATTTGGTAATTTTCACATTACGATTTCAAAGTAATTTTTATGCAAATTGTATAGCTCTGATCTTCTATCAGTAGTCAAACTACAGTCCATCTAGCCATCAGTTTTGTAAGTAAAGTCACACTGGAACACAGAAACACACATTTGTTTATTTTTTTATAGCTACTTTCATGCTACAACTGTAGAGGTGAGTAACACACAAAACATACAATATGTGCTAACTGGTGTGTTACAGAAGGAGATTTGCACACTGCAGATCCATATATTTTTAACAATCAACTGACCAGGATATGCGTTTGTCAGGATATTTTCAAAGTAGTTTCTTCGGAGCTACTTCTTCGGAACCCAGAAATAATTTTATGCAGGCCCAAAATATAACTCGAAGAAAAGTTCTGAGACCTAAAATCTTCACCACTCTCAATCATAGACAATTACACAAGACCAGTAGAATTTTACAATGGGAAAATTTCAGATGCAAGTATTATCAACTATCCCCAATGGCCATTAAAAATTTCAATAATGCAATTTTAAAATATCTAATTTAAATTATAGTGTGTGTTAATTTTAGTAAGAAATTACATCATCCACCCTGACCTTTTCAAATACAAATGTCATTTGTGTGGCTGTAGATAATGACAAATGAGAAAGGATGTTAGCTATATCATTTATGCATCTTGGCATGAGATTGTTAGCCTTGTTTCAAAAGGTCACCTTATAATTTCTTTTTAAACGTATGACATTTGTTTTCTTTTTGACATAAGTTTAAATAAATGTTTATCATGCCTGTTTATAGAGAGACCTAGTATACAGCTTAGAAAATATTTCCCCACGAAAGAAAGAGCACAGATTTCTAGGAGTATAAAGATAAGCTATCTTTATATAAATATAAAGATACAAGAGTGATCTAAGATGAACTATGAAGTGTCTTCAAATAGAAAGCCCATTACACATACAAATAATGTCACCTACAACAGGGATAAAGTACATGTCAGAATTTTTTGTTTCTTTTTTAATAAACATTTCCAAAAGCCTTTTACACTTTTTCACAGCACAATAGCTTGATATAAACAAAAGCCTCTTTTTATCATGCACCTATCTTGTTGTTGCTACTATATAGGAATCATCTCAAATCATTACACTCTCCTTTCATTTAAAAATAATATGAATAATATAGCATTGTCTTGCAACTCAAGTGGAATTTATAAAAGTGTTAAATTCCTTTTCTGAGATGAAATGTTATTGGTGGAGTCTTTGAGGAATCTCAAAGAGAAAGGAAACATGGATTTTTGTCCAGACTTTACGTAGTGCTAGTACTTCACATATACCTTCTGGAGTCTCAGTTTACTCATTTAAAAGAGAAATATAATATTTATCTTCAGTGCAATGGGATTTTTAAAATTAAGATCAAGTGATACCTTTCAAGTCAATATTATTCTATGAAAAAAAGAGAAAAGTTCAAGTAATGTAGCTATCCATTTTCTTTTCAAACAGATGATCACGTTATTGGTAGAATTTTACCCCTTCTTTACTGAGGTATAATTGATACATTAAAAAATGCATATATTCAATGTATGCAACGTGAAGTCTTGCTATATGTATATAATGTGAAATGATCACAACAATCAAGCTAATGAACACGTCCATCATTTCATATAATTTTATTCATTTATGTTTTGGTGAAAACAATTAAGATTTACTCTCTTATGCTGCAAATTTCAAGTTTACAATAAAGTATCCTTAAGTATAGTCACCACGCTGTGCATTAGCTCTCCCAAACTTACTCATCCTTCATTCTGAAACTTTGTACCCTTTGACCAACATGTCCCTATTTTCCCCACCTCCAACCCCCAGCAAGCATTATTCTACTCTCTGCTTCTATGAGTGAGCTAAGGACCTAAATAGACATTTCTCAAAGAAGACATAAACGTGGCCAATAGGTATATGAAAGGATGCTCAATATCAGTAGTTATTGGAAAATGCAAATCAAAACCACACCGAGATATCACCTCACACCTGTTAGAATGGCCATTATCAAAAAGACAGAAGGTAACAAGTGTTGGTGAGGATGTGGAGGAAAGAAAACCCACTTTTGGTGGGAATATAAATTGTTACAGTCATTATGGAAAACAGTATAGGGTTTCCTCAGAAAATGAAATATAGAACTACCATATGATCAGCAATCCCACTCCTGGGTATGTCTTAGTCTGTTCTGGCTGCTATTGCAAAATATCACAGACTAGAGGGCTTAGAAACAACAAACATTTATTTCTCACAGTTCTAAAACCTGGAATTCCAAGATTAGGGTGTCAGCATCGAGGGCCCTTACCAGGTTGTATACTTCTCATTTTATCTTTACGTAAAATGGGAGGGGCTATGGATCTCTGTGAGGCTTCTTTCTTAAGGCACTGATCCCATTACAAGGGCTCTATCCTCATAATCTAAGCACCTCTCAAAGGCCCGACCCATTATAATTCACACATGCTCTCTACCGTTTTAATGATCTGTCAAAAATATTTACTTTATACTCACTGTAAGACAGCTACTGGATAGACCTGGGAATATACTACATTTATACAAATAGGATGACTATTCTCAAGAGTTTTCAGTTAAAAGAAGGAATAAGTATACAAAATTGACAAAATAATGTGATAAATAACAGGGTTCTTGAAGCAGACAGAAAAGGGATACCCAGCCCAGCCTTGGAAGTCAGGCCTGAGGCCACACAGTATCACTATCTCATACAGTGCCCAGTGATTCAATGCAATAAATATACAGTATAATTTTTTTAGAGTATATTATGCCCATATTTCTTCAGCCTAAGCAAATGGACTATTTTTGAGCAAATACGCTAATATAGTGTGGTTGCAATCCAGCCACCTGTGTGTACTGAAATAATCTAATAGCATAGGAATCTGGTTCAAGATATTATCTATGCACTGAATTATCTTATCCTGTGTGCGAAACCCAGTATGTAGGATATTGTCTGGCCTGTATAAAACAACATTCCAATTCATTTGCCCAGAAATCCATCAACTTAAACTCAGCCTCACAAATCAAGGAAGTTGGAAACAGCTATGTGATATAGTTGAAGGGGCATGAGGAAGATGGAAGTGTTCTCACTTTCTTAGTTCTCCACACCTACTTAATATATATGATCAATGAATCAAGCTTCAGCCTTTTACCACATCTCCATGTCCATTTATTTCAAAGGCATTCATAGAGCACTTTACTAAGAGTTTTATAGTGCCCTGCAAGCCCCATTAGAAATATCACCTGTGTTTCTAGACTCAATTGAGTGAGACCATCCAATATTATTTTAAAGGTTATGGGAGATCAACTAAGGCTTTAACCCTATGAGAACTCAGTGTGCAATGGGATATTAAACATTCCCTGGCAACTGGTGTCATTTTTTAAATGGTAATGATTTTTGTTACAAGTAAAATTTTAGGGCACATCCCACTGCAGCATTTGTTTGTGCCTATCTTATACAGGCACAGGTTCAGTGTGCCAATTTTATTCCTGTGTCAAACTGGAACTGTTCATCACTGACAGTGCTGCTGTCATACTAAAAATGTTTCCGTGGTTGGTTATGCTCAGTTGCCAAGGCAACCATCAAGATGTGTGTTGCCTTTAGGAGTTTATCACTAGATACCTGAAAACCTTGACTGCATACAAATAATGAAAGCTATCAAGGTAACGTGTCTTTGTGTTTCACATGGTATTTTCGAGACTCAATAAATATGTGATAATGCTAAGTAAGCTTCTGTTCACATTTTTAGTCAGTTATTACCAAAGGTCTTGATAGGGATATATTGATCTTTACTACCTTCGTAGAGGTTTTAGTTTATAAATAGAGAACCCAAGTTAAAATATTTGATTTGTGTTATTTTATTTCAAACTTCATGCAACAACAATTTTATGGAGCATTTGACATTGGTTAGGGCATTTTCAAAGGAAATGAATCTAGTCATGAAATTCTCTTAGGCCACTCAGCTTTCTCTTTCTTTCTATTGTGTCTCTGCTCCCAACTAATGTATACGTAGTGATGACATCAGCATCATTTCCTCTTTCCAAATTTCATCCATTCCCCATTCCTCCACCCCAGAATCACAGGTTTTAAAGTTCAGAAATATTTGGACTTATGCCTTTGCTTTTCTTTCTTTCTTTCTTTCTTTCTTTCTTTCTTTCTTTCTTTCTTTCTTTCTTTCTTTCTTTCTTTCCTTCCTTCCTTCCTTCCTTCCTTCCTTCCTTCCTTCCTTCCTTCCTTTCTTTCTTTCTTCCTCTCTCTCTCTCTCTCTCTCTCTCTCTCTCTCTTTCTTCCTCTCTTCACTTATTCATTTATTTATTCATTTATTAATACAGTTCTGACACATTGTTGATTTTAAAATAATTATATATGCTATCAAAACTGAAATCATTTGTCTTTTCATACAGAATTAATTTAGTGTTTTCTCATTCTACCTGTACTGATAAAATGGTTGATGAAGAGTGAGTAGTGTCCTAAGGAGATTCATTAAAATGACCATAGGAAGACTTACCTGTCCCCCAAAAACTTGCAGAAACTTCTAGCCTACCAAGTTATGAAAATTCTAGGGTTTTACAATGACTGTTTTTGGGTTAAGTCTTTGCGTTTTCTGACATCTCTTCTTCAACTATGATATACCCACAAGCAATAGCATATTAAGCCATTATTTGCTAACAATACTTTAACAAGAACTAGTTGGTATCATAAGTTAGAGTGCTCAGGTAGCGTACGCTAAGATGAAGTTTTGGATGCAAGGTACTTTTTAGGGATCAACACCTGTGAAAGAAAAAGTGAGGAAGCAGGATGGGGCAGAGGAAGCAATGTAACTCTGATGTAGGTTCTACAAAGAATTGGTCACCTGCAGGAGAGGTCTGGAGCAAGTATTGTTTATCAGAGTTGCCCTATTTTGAGCTGAAATGATTGCACATTTATACCACAGCCTTCTCATTCTGCCAATATGGGCTACCCAGGGAAAGTCACGACCTCTGGTGAGGCCGTTGTCTGCAGCTGAGGCTGATCATAAAAGTGCTGACTGTGGAGGCTCTCTGCTGACTACATTCCTGCAGCAGAGCAGTCCTTTTTTTGAAGGAGACCTGGCTGGCACATATCTGTGTCTATCACACTTCGATTAACTGTTTTGAAATGAAGTGAACTGGCTTAGATTCAAGGCGACAATGACAGACACATTTTGCTGAGGAACTTGACACAGATTCGGCTTTTGTTGTCAGATCACATGTGGTGCTCCTTACCCACTAGGGAAGCCTAAATCCCAGAATTCATAGAATAGGCAAAATTAGGATAACAAGATAAAAGAGAGAAAGCCCTAAACCAAAAGGAGATTCAGTGGTACATTCCACTAGTATTGGGTTAACACAGCCATTGATCTATTTAGAAAGAGGCAACCGATTCTTGAATTATTTGATTTTTCCCCTGAGTAAGTGGCATCTTGTCTGACCAGACTACCCCATATTCATATTCATATTCACATTCATTCTTTATTTTTTTAACCTCACTACTTTCACTCTTCCAAGGCAAAAAATGTATTTCTTTTGATTGTTCTGTTGTGTTTTCTAGAATCAGGGAAGTCACCATCCAAGAACACTGTGCACAACCAAAATAACTTATCCCTATAGAACTCTGTGGCAGGTGGGGAGGTTCTGGTTATGGTGAATTACAGAAATCTCATGCAGAAAGTATGGGAAAGTTTAAATGTCAATATTCCTGCCCCAGTGCTCTGTGGATGTTTATAATACCTCACACAGAGCTAGGACTTTTACACTTTGTCCTCTTCTTAAAAGAAAGAAAAAAAGAAAACAAACAAAAAAAAAAGGATGTGCCATAATTTTCTCCACCCTCAGACTCTTCTTTTTCTAAAAGCCATATGCAATACTGATGCACAGTGACTTAAAGTATGGAAATAAGTATAACGAAAACCAGGGGATGAAAAGCACACACAAATACAAGTTATATTACTCTCCTGGGCCATTACATAGGCATCAGCAAGCTTTAAAAAAAAATCACAGTGGTGAGACAAAATAATTTGCATTGCCCAATATCTTGTAAAAACAGCTGAATGTTTTATTTCACAAACTTTCTTCTTAGTTTATGCCTCAGTGATTTTTCACTTACTAAGTATCATCACTGAGCCATGAAAATATTCTCCCCAGGAACACACGGCTCACTAGCATTTTTGTTCATAAAACACTGATTTTATGATTTAACTTTCCATCAGATAAGAATTCAGTGGCTGAGCTTTAGACACTTCCTACTGGGTTGCATTTAGGGTTTGAAAATCCTTGAAAATTCTCTATTTCTGTTCATAAAATATAGTGATAATGTTCTACATGAAGAAGATTAAATTTACTCCCAAATCCCTATTGTTCATAAGAGGCTAGTATTCTGTCTCACTTGTGATTATATTTAAATACTTAAACTTCATTATGTGGCCACATGCCATTATTTTCACACTTGAAAAGTAAGATTAGAAGTTATCAGGAAACAGGATTAATGTGTAGCTACTTAGAAAAATGCACACTGATATCTTTGGGGCTACTTTTGATTATTGTCTTTCCCCCCGAAGCAAAGATGCTTACAAAAGGGTGAATTTTCTAAATTTGGTTTTACTGGCTAACATAATTTAAATGGCAATGTGAGGTACTTAAACTATGCTAGATTGTGAATCTAGACTAATCAGAGACTTTGAGATGTCAGTACTTGATTTCCTTTTAAGGTTCCTCAATTATTTAGTTGATAAACCTTTGTAGCACTTAGATGATTCTTAAAATTGTAACCCATAAACCTTTAGTAGGGTGATTCTAAATTATCTTAAACACTGTAATACTGTTTATAAATTTAGGAAGATTTCAATTTAAGATCTAAACTCCCAATTATATGTTTGAAATTGAGTTGCATATTGAAATCATTTTCCCAAAGGTAAAATTGTCCTATATAGTTAAAATATAAATATTTATGCTTAGATTTACTAATATAAAATATTAATTTGAAGTCAATTTTATTTTCTGTAAATGATTCTAAATGTCGTAAGTTTTAAAATGCTTACCACTTATACCACAATTATATAAGCCTACATAACTTGAAGGGCTGCTGCCTTAAAGCAACATTTTTGGAGCTGCTATTTTGATTTTCTGAGTACTCTAGAACTGGAACTATTGGCTAGGATGCAACTGAACCCTTGATTGTAACATGGATGATACATGCGAACCCTATTTATAGTTGTCAGTTACTCTACTATAAAAAGATGGAAGTGGTGATTTCGAACACGTCGCTGAGATTTAGGGCCTATGTTAAGTCATATTAGAATATCTAACTGGTGCCTGATGGATCTGGCTCTTGGCTGTGATATTTTTGTTGTTCTCTTTTAAAATGATTGATTGATTGATTGATTGATTGATTGATTGATTGGTTGGTTGGTTGGTTGATTGATTTATTTCAGTTATAGTTGACATTCAGTATTATTTTATATTAGTTTCACATGTAGAGCATAGTGGTTTGACATTTATATAATTTATGCAGTGATCCCCCCGATTAGTATAGTACACCCTTGGCACTATACACAGTTGTTACAACATTATTGACTATATTCTCTATGCTGTATTTGCATCCCCATGACTATTTTGCAACTAATTTGTATTTCTTAATCCCTTTACGTTTTTCACCCAGCTCCCCAACCACCCTCCCCTCTGGAAACCATCAGTTTGTTCTCTGTATCTCTGAGTCTGTTTCTGTTTTCCTTGCTCATTTATTTTGTTCTTTAGGTTCCACATATAAATGAGATCATATGGTATTTGTCTTTCTCTGCCTGACTTATTTCACTTAGCATAATACCATCCATGTTTTTGCAAATGGTTAAGATTCATCCTTTTTTTGGCAGAGTAATATTTCATTGTTTATACTAGGGGTGCCAAAAAAATGTATACACATGGCTTGTATTCATCTTTTGTTATCAGTATATATTATTACAATTTTAATACAGTTTTTTCCTTCCTTAAAACGTGTATACATTTTTTGGTTTTATATATATATATATATATATATATATATATATATATATGGCACTTGGGTGGATTCCTTATCTTGACTATTGTAAATAATGCTACAATGAACACAGGGGTGCACATATCTTTTTTAATTAGTGTTTTGTATTTCTTTGGGTAAATAGTGAGAATTGAAATTGCTGGGTCATAAGGTAGTTCTATTTTCAGTTTTTTGTGGAAACTCCAAACTGTTTCCCGTAGTAGCTGTACAAACTTGCAATCCCACCAACAGTGTACGAGGGTTTCCTTTTCTCCACATCCTCGCCAACACTTGTGGTTTGTTGATTTATTGATGATGGCCATCCTGACAGGTGTGAGGTGATATCTCATTGTGGTTTTACTTTGCACTTTTCTGATTAGTGATGTCGAGCCCCTTTTCATATGTCTATTGGCCAACTGTATGTCTTCTTTGGAGAAATGTCTATTCAGGTTCTCCGCCCATTTTTTTAATTGGATTGTTTTCTTTGTTGTTGTTGTTGTTTTTGTTTTGTTTTGGTTGCTTTGTTTTTGAGTTGTATGACTTTTTTATAAATTTTGGATATTGGATATTAACCCTTTATCAGATGTATCATTGGCGAATATCTTCTCCCATTTAGTAGGCTGTATTTTCGTTTTATTGTTGGTTTCCTTTGCTGTACAAAACCTTTTAATTTGATGTAGTCCCTCTTGTTTATTTCTTCTTTTGTTTCCCTTGCTCAAGAAGATATAGCAGAAAGAAAAAAAATGTCACTAAGAGCAATGTCAGAGAGTTTATTGCTTATGTTTTCTTCCAGGACTTTTTTTGGTTTCAGGTTTTTATGTTGTTCTTAAGTTATGTAACTGACTTTTCCTTGAAACTCTAAAGATCTTTGAACTTGATAGAAATCCACGTTCTTACAATATACATCTTCTCTATTAGAACCACATAATGCTTTCAAGTATGAAAATGATGTATAATTCAACATCTTTCTGTTTCTCATGGCTTCTGTTTATTTGGTGCTATCAAAAGTTATTACTTTTAGCAGTGCTAGTTTCTTAATCCTCTAAAGATGTTGGATTACCCTAGGTTATTTCTAGTGTTTATATTATAATAGAATATCAAAGTTTAAATGTATTTTAAAGTAAATGTCATCCATTTACTCATCAGATGAAAAAGAGTCACTTTTAAAAGAGGAAAGAAATCTGTATTACATTGTGAACTCTTAAGTAAATGTCAACTATTTTATTATTAATATTATTATCATTTATTCATAATGTTATTATACTCAACTTTTATTAGGGTGATAATATAATTTATTGTCTAAACTGGTGAACTTTTGAGAGTGAAAGATGGAACAATTATAATTAAGTAATCAGGACTCTTCTGGGAAAACTAGGACCTCTTGCCTCCCTCGCAATAATCAACTATACTCAACTGAAGTGTTTAGAACATTTCCATTCACAAGGAATTCGCTACAGCATTGTTTTTTTGTTTTTGTTTTTTTTACATTCTATGTCCCATTGAAGGTTTTTTATTCAGCTAAGTATTAATGGTGCTACAATATGCAAAAATATTCAATTAGGGTGGCACTGGTCTGATCTGGATCTCTACCTTAGCATCTTTTCAGAGGTATACCATGATCCCTGAGGCACCATGGGACTATTGGAAAACCACTGTATTAATGGAAGAAAAGTAACATTTATCAAATACCCATGAGATGGCAAATAATATACATGTAATTGGTTGGTTCCAATGGTGTTGGGATTTAAATTCATGTGTAATTGAATACAAAGCCTTGTTCCCATTCTCAAAAGAAAGTGCATTACATATTTATATATTTCTTATTTCAGAAAGTTCCTCATTGTATCAGTCAGGTCACCCTTGGTTATGCTACAGCAGTAGCAAATACCCTCTAAATTTCGGAGGCTTAAAAGAAAGAAAGAAGCAAATACCACCAACAAAACAATATTCTTAAAAATGTTTCTTGTCCACACTATATATCCATGGCCAGCAAGACACTATTTATTATATAGTCCTTATTGCACATAGACTGTTGAAAGCTCTGTGTTGTTGACATATATTTCTGTGATCCCAGAAAAAAGGAAAGAAAACATGGTGAAATATTCACTACTTAAAGTTTACACAAGGAGATAACAAATGTCTTTTTCTTCCATGCTTCTGTGGCCAGAGCAATATGGCCATCTCTAAATTAAACAGTATGAAGATGTACGAGTCTCCCATAAAGCAGGTCACCAAATAATACAGTAAGTTGATCATGATCTTATTTCAACAAAATCTATATTCTTCAATTTCTAATAACTATTTCTTTTTCTTTCCTAGGGGGCCAACCGTATCATGAGAGCCCTCATATATTTAGATTTTAAAAATATATTTTTGACTAATTTTACATTATCCATCTCAAATTTCTTCTTTGCCAAATTAAACATTTCCCATGTTCAACTATTTTTGAAAAGGCATTGCTTAAGGCAGTGCTTCTCAAACTTGAATGTGTGTTGACATCTGGAGATATCAAAATAAAGAATTTGATTCAATAGGACTGGATGAGGCATGCAATACAGTTATTTGTTTTAACGATGATCTAGCTTTGAGGTCCTAGCTAGAGGTCAGTAAGTTCCCCTTCTTGAGCAACTAATTAAGTCCACACCCAACCATTTCATTATAGGATTTACACCTCAGGTCATTATGTATCTGCCCTAATGGTCCTGGGTCCAGGTGTCATACAATTAGGGACAACCCCATTACCCAGAATCTAGGAAATTATTCAAATATACCAATTCACAGGGAAGCCAAGAAACCTCACCAATCCCAACCAAAAGACAGTTGCCCCATATGGCTCTAACTTCCTGCTACCCTGTCCCCAGAGGCAACCTCCTCTGTGAGCCAGCTAGCAGCCTTTTCTCATTTGGAGCTGTTAAGTAACAAAGAGTTCTGCCTTTTATCTATCCTAATGTCAGTGTGCTGTGTCCTGATATCAAACAAATCTTTAAATGTTACAAAACTTGCTCTGTGTCAGTTGGTGGTTTCTATGTCTTTCCTTACCCAAATTTTCTTAGTGTCCAAACAGTCAAAATGAGCAGAACCAATTGGCTACATTCAGGATGGAGGCAGCTAGAAACCAGCCAAGTAGGTGCCTACCTTAGGACAACAGGAATGATAGGTCACTTGAACTGTACTTTCTGGGGTCAGTTTTCCGGTAAGTTTCTGGTCCCAGCCTATGTTTCTGCAGAGGCCGATTTCAGGGACTCATCGCTTCTTCAGCGTCAGTATATTTAAATTATTATTTGGGACAGACCT